>NC_048576.1:85968580-86268580 GCF_013265735.2 Oncorhynchus mykiss | reverse complement strand
CTGTAAGCTTTTTGCTCCAGTAGAGGGTACTCTTGTGTCATGCGTGGAGCAACTGCCTTTTATTTATCGCCCTAATAATGTTGTGTCTTTTTATTGGACTACATGCAGTTTGTTAGTGCTGCCCTGCCCTGATCAAATCCAATCATGGACAGTGCGTTTCCCTCGAAATGTAGGCACTACATTCAGCATTTGTTTTTAGACTGTCAATGTCTGTCGTCCATTAGGGCCCTGTAAAATCCCTTCAATGTTTTGCCTGACCCCCCCCCCCAAAAAAAAATTCCCCCTCTCCTCCGTTTACATTTCCCGGTTTACCGTTTATCCCTGCTTCTCCAGGTTTGCGCTCTCAAAAGCACACCTTTTTAATCGAAATATAACACGATTGGATGTTCTATGTCCACGACAACATTTAAAACCCTAGCAGGAGACCACTTTTGAGGTCTTGGAAAAATTGAAGACATATCGATTTTGGGGTGTAGTTACCCTTTAAACGCAAGCGTGCGCCAGGAAGAGACCTTTGTTTGGTTAAGCGGTGTTGCTGTAGCGCTCATGTGATTGCGGAGTTTGCAAAACAAATGGCCACTGGATTGATGCAAATAATGATGATATAATTCTGCCAAGCTGGCATAGGCTACTTTGCAGTTAACATTTCATTGAGAAGGTTTTTGTGGGAAGCCTTTCCTTCTCTACCAGAAGAAGGTAATCATTAGCCTCAACGCTAACGGCTACACAAAGTGTAGACCTGCGCGCGCTCCGCACGCATGCGCACAGAAACTGGGCAGTCCTGTGCTGTTTCTGAAAGTTGCGTGGAAATACGAATCACTGATGCATTTTGTTGATGTCTAATGATTCTCTTGGGCAAATGAATGCATTTTCTAACAAGTTGAAAGGATTTAGTTGATTTCCTCCTTAGTTCAAAACATTTTTGAATATTGTTGAATTTCGGTTTAAAGTCTGGATTCCGTGATTCCGTATTATATAGGGCCCTAGTCCATGAAGTTGTCATAAGTGTGAACATAGGATATGCCCTCCCCCCCCCCCCCCCCACAAGAGTGAAATATATGGGCTGGAAAGGAAATGTAAGCAAGGTTTGAGCTTTGTCAGTGTGTCACAACGTGGACATTTCTCTGTCTCCCGATGAATGAGCGGCACATTGACTTTATATAGTGTACCAAGAGGGTTCCCTTCGCTTACGGCCATACCAGCCTGAATACGCCCGATCTCGTCCGATCTCGGAAGCTAAGCAGGGTCGGGCCTGGTTAGTACTTGGATGGGAGACCGCCTGGGAATACCAGGTGCTGTAAGCTTTTTGCTCCAGTAGAGGGTACTCTTGTGTCATGCGTGGAGCAACTGCCTTTTATTTATCGCCCTAATAATGTTGTGTCTTTTTATTGGACTACATGCAGTTTGTTAGTGCTGCCCTGCCCTGATCAAATCCAATCATGGACAGTGCGTTTCCCTCGAAATGTAGGCACTACATTCAGCATTTGTTTTTAGACTGTCAATGTCTGTCGTCCATTAGGGCCCTGTAAAATCCCTTCAATGTTTTGCCTGACCCCCCCCCCCCAAAAAAAATTCCCCCTCTCCCCCGTTTACATTTCCCGGTTTACCGTTTATCCCTGCTTCTCCAGGTTTGCGCTCTCAAAAGCACACCTTTTTAATCGAAATATAACACGATTGGATGTTCTATGTCCACGACAACATTTAAAACCCTAGCAGGAGACCACTTTTGAGGTCTTGGAAAAATTGAAGACATATCGATTTTGGGGTGTAGTTACCCTTTAAACGCAAGCGTGCGCCAGGAAGAGACCTTTGTTTGGTTAAGCGGTGTTGCTGTAGCGCTCATGTGATTGCGGAGTTTGCAAAACAAATGGCCACTGGATTGATGCAAATAATGATGATATAATTCTGCCAAGCTGGCATAGGCTACTTTGCAGTTAACATTTCATTGAGAAGGTTTTTGTGGGAAGCCTTTCCTTCTCTACCAGAAGAAGGTAATCATTAGCCTCAACGCTAACGGCTACACAAAGTGTAGACCTGCGCGCGCTCCGCACGCATGCGCACAGAAACTGGGCAGTCCTGTGCTGTTTCTGAAAGTTGCGTGGAAATACGAATCACTGATGCATTTTGTTGATGTCTAATGATTCTCTTGGGCAAATGAATGCATTTTCTAACAAGTTGAAAGGATTTAGTTGATTTCCTCCTTAGTTCAAAACATTTTTGAATATTGTTGAATTTCGGTTTAAAGTCTGGATTCCGTGATTCCGTATTATATAGGGCCCTAGTCCATGAAGTTGTCATAAGTGTGAACATAGGATATGCCCTCCCCCCCCCCCCCCCCCCCACAAGAGTGAAATATATGGGCTGGAAAGGAAATGTAAGCAAGGTTTGAGCTTTGTCAGTGTGTCACAACGTGGACATTTCTCTGTCTCCCGATGAATGAGCGGCACATTGACTTTATATAGTGTACCAAGAGGGTTCCCTTCGCTTACGGCCATACCAGCCTGAATACGCCCGATCTCGTCCGATCTCGGAAGCTAAGCAGGGTCGGGCCTGGTTAGTACTTGGATGGGAGACCGCCTGGGAATACCAGGTGCTGTAAGCTTTTTGCTCCAGTAGAGGGTACTCTTGTGTCATGCGTGGAGCAACTGCCTTTTATTTATCGCCCTAATAATGTTGTGTCTTTTTATTGGACTACATGCAGTTTGTTAGTGCTGCCCTGCCCTGATCAAATCCAATCATGGACAGTGCGTTTCCCTCGAAATGTAGGCACTACATTCAGCATTTGTTTTTAGACTGTCAATGTCTGTCGTCCATTAGGGCCCTGTAAAATCCCTTCAATGTTTTGCCTGACCCCCCCCCCCAAAAAAAAATTCCCCCTCTCCTCCGTTTACATTTCCCGGTTTACCGTTTATCCCTGCTTCTCCAGGTTTGCGCTCTCAAAAGCACACCTTTTTAATCGAAATATAACACGATTGGATGTTCTATGTCCACGACAACATTTAAAACCCTAGCAGGAGACCACTTTTGAGGTCTTGGAAAAATTGAAGACATATCGATTTTGGGGTGTAGTTACCCTTTAAACGCAAGCGTGCGCCAGGAAGAGACCTTTGTTTGGTTAAGCGGTGTTGCTGTAGCGCTCATGTGATTGCGGAGTTTGCAAAACAAATGGCCACTGGATTGATGCAAATAATGATGATATAATTCTGCCAAGCTGGCATAGGCTACTTTGCAGTTAACATTTCATTGAGAAGGTTTTTGTGGGAAGCCTTTCCTTCTCTACCAGAAGAAGGTAATCATTAGCCTCAACGCTAACGGCTACACAAAGTGTAGACCTGCGCGCGCTCCGCACGCATGCGCACAGAAACTGGGCAGTCCTGTGCTGTTTCTGAAAGTTGCGTGGAAATACGAATCACTGATGCATTTTGTTGATGTCTAATGATTCTCTTGGGCAAATGAATGCATTTTCTAACAAGTTGAAAGGATTTAGTTGATTTCCTCCTTAGTTCAAAACATTTTTGAATATTGTTGAATTTCGGTTTAAAGTCTGGATTCCGTGATTCCGTATTATATAGGGCCCTAGTCCATGAAGTTGTCATAAGTGTGAACATAGGATATGCCCCCCCCCCCCCCCCCCACAAGAGTGAAATATATGGGCTGGAAAGGAAATGTAAGCAAGGTTTGAGCTTTGTCAGTGTGTCACAACGTGGACATTTCTCTGTCTCCCGATGAATGAGCGGCACATTGACTTTATATAGTGTACCAAGAGGGTTCCCTTCGCTTACGGCCATACCAGCCTGAATACGCCCGATCTCGTCCGATCTCGGAAGCTAAGCAGAGTCGGGCCTGGTTAGTACTTGGATGGGAGACCGCCTGGGAATACCAGGTGCTGTAAGCTTTTTGCTCCAGTAGAGGGTGGAGCTCTTGTGTCATGCGTGGAGCAACTGCCTTTTATTTATCGCCCTAATAATGTTGTGTCTTTTTATTGGACTACATGCAGTTTGTTAGTGCTGCCCTGCCCTGATCAAATCCAATCATGGACAGTGCGTTTCCCTCGAAATGTAGGCACTACATTCAGCATTTGTTTTTAGACTGTCAATGTCTGTCGTCCATTAGGGCCCTGTAAAATCCCTTCAATGTTTTGCCTGACCCCCCCCCCAAAAAAAATTCCCCCTCTCCTCCGTTTACATTTCCCGGTTTACCGTTTATCCCTGCTTCTCCAGGTTTGCGCTCTCAAAAGCACACCTTTTTAATCGAAATATAACACGATTGGATGTTCTATGTCCACGACAACATTTAAAACCCTAGCAGGAGACCACTTTTGAGGTCTTGGAAAAATTGAAGACATATCGATTTTGGGGTGTAGTTACCCTTTAAACGCAAGCGTGCGCCAGGAAGAGACCTTTGTTTGGTTAAGCGGTGTTGCTGTAGCGCTCATGTGATTGCGGAGTTTGCAAAACAAATGGCCACTGGATTGATGCAAATAATGATGATATAATTCTGCCAAGCTGGCATAGGCTACTTTGCAGTTAACATTTCATTGAGAAGGTTTTTGTGGGAAGCCTTTCCTTCTCTACCAGAAGAAGGTAATCATTAGCCTCAACGCTAACGGCTACACAAAGTGTAGACCTGCGCGCGCTCCGCACGCATGCGCACAGAAACTGGGCAGTCCTGTGCTGTTTCTGAAAGTTGCGTGGAAATACGAATCACTGATGCATTTTGTTGATGTCTAATGATTCTCTTGGGCAAATGAATGCATTTTCTAACAAGTTGAAAGGATTTAGTTGATTTCCTCCTTAGTTCAAAACATTTTTGAATATTGTTGAATTTCGGTTTAAAGTCTGGATTCCGTGATTCCGTATTATATAGGGCCCTAGTCCATGAAGTTGTCATTAGTGTGAACATAGGATATGCCCCCCCCCCCCCCCCCCCCCCACAAGAGTGAAATATATGGGCTGGAAAGGAAATGTAAGCAAGGTTTGAGCTTTGTCAGTGTGTCACAACGTGGACATTTCTCTGTCTCCCGATGAATGAGCGGCACATTGACTTTATATAGTGTACCAAGAGGGTTCCCTTCGCTTACGGCCATACCAGCCTGAATACGCCCGATCTCGTCCGATCTCGGAAGCTAAGCAGGGTCGGGCCTGGTTAGTACTTGGATGGGAGACCGCCTGGGAATACCAGGTGCTGTAAGCTTTTTGCTCCAGTAGAGGGTACTCTTGTGTCATGCGTGGAGCAACTGCCTTTTATTTATCGCCCTAATAATGTTGTGTCTTTTTATTGGACTACATGCAGTTTGTTAGTGCTGCCCTGCCCTGATCAAATCCAATCATGGACAGTGCGTTTCCCTCGAAATGTAGGCACTACATTCAGCATTTGTTTTTAGACTGTCAATGTCTGTCGTCCATTAGGGCCCTGTAAAATCCCTTCAATGTTTTGCCTGACCCCCCCCCCCAAAAAAAAATTCCCCCTCTCCTCCGTTTACATTTCCCGGTTTACCGTTTATCCCTGCTTCTCCAGGTTTGCGCTCTCAAAAGCACACCTTTTTAATCGAAATATAACACGATTGGATGTTCTATGTCCACGACAACATTTAAAACCCTAGCAGGAGACCACTTTTGAGGTCTTGGAAAAATTGAAGACATATCGATTTTGGGGTGTAGTTACCCTTTAAACGCAAGCGTGCGCCAGGAAGAGACCTTTGTTTGGTTAAGCGGTGTTGCTGTAGCGCTCATGTGATTGCGGAGTTTGCAAAACAAATGGCCACTGGATTGATGCAAATAATGATGATATAATTCTGCCAAGCTGGCATAGGCTACTTTGCAGTTAACATTTCATTGAGAAGGTTTTTGTGGGAAGCCTTTCCTTCTCTACCAGAAGAAGGTAATCATTAGCCTCAACGCTAACGGCTACACAAAGTGTAGACCTGCGCGCGCTCCGCACGCATGCGCACAGAAACTGGGCAGTCCTGTGCTGTTTCTGAAAGTTGCGTGGAAATACGAATCACTGATGCATTTTGTTGATGTCTAATGATTCTCTTGGGCAAATGAATGCATTTTCTAACAAGTTGAAAGGATTTAGTTGATTTCCTCCTTAGTTCAAAACATTTTTGAATATTGTTGAATTTCGGTTTAAAGTCTGGATTCCGTGATTCCGTATTATATAGGGCCCTAGTCCATGAAGTTGTCATAAGTGTGAACATAGGATATGCCCTCCCCCCCCCCCCCCCCACAAGAGTGAAATATATGGGCTGGAAAGGAAATGTAAGCAAGGTTTGAGCTTTGTCAGTGTGTCACAACGTGGACATTTCTCTGTCTCCCGATGAATGAGCGGCACATTGACTTTATATAGTGTACCAAGAGGGTTCCCTTCGCTTACGGCCATACCAGCCTGAATACGCCCGATCTCGTCCGATCTCGGAAGCTAAGCAGGGTCGGGCCTGGTTAGTACTTGGATGGGAGACCGCCTGGGAATACCAGGTGCTGTAAGCTTTTTGCTCCAGTAGAGGGTACTCTTGTGTCATGCGTGGAGCAACTGCCTTTTATTTATCGCCCTAATAATGTTGTGTCTTTTTATTGGACTACATGCAGTTTGTTAGTGCTGCCCTGCCCTGATCAAATCCAATCATGGACAGTGCGTTTCCCTCGAAATGTAGGCACTACATTCAGCATTTGTTTTTAGACTGTCAATGTCTGTCGTCCATTAGGGCCCTGTAAAATCCCTTCAATGTTTTGCCTGACCCCCCCCCCCCAAAAAAAATTCCCCCTCTCCCCCGTTTACATTTCCCGGTTTACCGTTTATCCCTGCTTCTCCAGGTTTGCGCTCTCAAAAGCACACCTTTTTAATCGAAATATAACACGATTGGATGTTCTATGTCCACGACAACATTTAAAACCCTAGCAGGAGACCACTTTTGAGGTCTTGGAAAAATTGAAGACATATCGATTTTGGGGTGTAGTTACCCTTTAAACGCAAGCGTGCGCCAGGAAGAGACCTTTGTTTGGTTAAGCGGTGTTGCTGTAGCGCTCATGTGATTGCGGAGTTTGCAAAACAAATGGCCACTGGATTGATGCAAATAATGATGATATAATTCTGCCAAGCTGGCATAGGCTACTTTGCAGTTAACATTTCATTGAGAAGGTTTTTGTGGGAAGCCTTTCCTTCTCTACCAGAAGAAGGTAATCATTAGCCTCAACGCTAACGGCTACACAAAGTGTAGACCTGCGCGCGCTCCGCACGCATGCGCACAGAAACTGGGCAGTCCTGTGCTGTTTCTGAAAGTTGCGTGGAAATACGAATCACTGATGCATTTTGTTGATGTCTAATGATTCTCTTGGGCAAATGAATGCATTTTCTAACAAGTTGAAAGGATTTAGTTGATTTCCTCCTTAGTTCAAAACATTTTTGAATATTGTTGAATTTCGGTTTAAAGTCTGGATTCCGTGATTCCGTATTATATAGGGCCCTAGTCCATGAAGTTGTCATAAGTGTGAACATAGGATATGCCCTCCCCCCCCCCCCCCCCCCACAAGAGTGAAATATATGGGCTGGAAAGGAAATGTAAGCAAGGTTTGAGCTTTGTCAGTGTGTCACAACGTGGACATTTCTCTGTCTCCCGATGAATGAGCGGCACATTGACTTTATATAGTGTACCAAGAGGGTTCCCTTCGCTTACGGCCATACCAGCCTGAATACGCCCGATCTCGTCCGATCTCGGAAGCTAAGCAGGGTCGGGCCTGGTTAGTACTTGGATGGGAGACCGCCTGGGAATACCAGGTGCTGTAAGCTTTTTGCTCCAGTAGAGGGTACTCTTGTGTCATGCGTGGAGCAACTGCCTTTTATTTATCGCCCTAATAATGTTGTGTCTTTTTATTGGACTACATGCAGTTTGTTAGTGCTGCCCTGCCCTGATCAAATCCAATCATGGACAGTGCGTTTCCCTCGAAATGTAGGCACTACATTCAGCATTTGTTTTTAGACTGTCAATGTCTGTCGTCCATTAGGGCCCTGTAAAATCCCTTCAATGTTTTGCCTGACCCCCCCCCCCAAAAAAAAATTCCCCCTCTCCTCCGTTTACATTTCCCGGTTTACCGTTTATCCCTGCTTCTCCAGGTTTGCGCTCTCAAAAGCACACCTTTTTAATCGAAATATAACACGATTGGATGTTCTATGTCCACGACAACATTTAAAACCCTAGCAGGAGACCACTTTTGAGGTCTTGGAAAAATTGAAGACATATCGATTTTGGGGTGTAGTTACCCTTTAAACGCAAGCGTGCGCCAGGAAGAGACCTTTGTTTGGTTAAGCGGTGTTGCTGTAGCGCTCATGTGATTGCGGAGTTTGCAAAACAAATGGCCACTGGATTGATGCAAATAATGATGATATAATTCTGCCAAGCTGGCATAGGCTACTTTGCAGTTAACATTTCATTGAGAAGGTTTTTGTGGGAAGCCTTTCCTTCTCTACCAGAAGAAGGTAATCATTAGCCTCAACGCTAACGGCTACACAAAGTGTAGACCTGCGCGCGCTCCGCACGCATGCGCACAGAAACTGGGCAGTCCTGTGCTGTTTCTGAAAGTTGCGTGGAAATACGAATCACTGATGCATTTTGTTGATGTCTAATGATTCTCTTGGGCAAATGAATGCATTTTCTAACAAGTTGAAAGGATTTAGTTGATTTCCTCCTTAGTTCAAAACATTTTTGAATATTGTTGAATTTCGGTTTAAAGTCTGGATTCCGTGATTCCGTATTATATAGGGCCCTAGTCCATGAAGTTGTCATAAGTGTGAACATAGGATATGCCCTCCCCCCCCCCCCCCCCCACAAGAGTGAAATATATGGGCTGGAAAGGAAATGTAAGCAAGGTTTGAGCTTTGTCAGTGTGTCACAACGTGGACATTTCTCTGTCTCCCGATGAATGAGCGGCACATTGACTTTATATAGTGTACCAAGAGGGTTCCCTTCGCTTACGGCCATACCAGCCTGAATACGCCCGATCTCGTCCGATCTCGGAAGCTAAGCAGGGTCGGGCCTGGTTAGTACTTGGATGGGAGACCGCCTGGGAATACCAGGTGCTGTAAGCTTTTTGCTCCAGTAGAGGGTACTCTTGTGTCATGCGTGGAGCAACTGCCTTTTATTTATCGCCCTAATAATGTTGTGTCTTTTATTGGACTACATGCAGTTTGTTAGTGCTGCCCTGCCCTGATCAAATCCAATCATGGACAGTGCGTTTCCCTCGAAATGTAGGCACTACATTCAGCATTTGTTTTTAGACTGTCAATGTCTGTCGTCCATTAGGGCCCTGTAAAATCCCTTCAATGTTTTGCCTGACCCCCCCCCCCCAAAAAAAATTCCCCCTCTCCCCCGTTTACATTTCCCGGTTTACCGTTTATCCCTGCTTCTCCAGGTTTGCGCTCTCAAAAGCACACCTTTTTAATCGAAATATAACACGATTGGATGTTCTATGTCCACGACAACATTTAAAACCCTAGCAGGAGACCACTTTTGAGGTCTTGGAAAAATTGAAGACATATCGATTTTGGGGTGTAGTTACCCTTTAAACGCAAGCGTGCGCCAGGAAGAGACCTTTGTTTGGTTAAGCGGTGTTGCTGTAGCGCTCATGTGATTGCGGAGTTTGCAAAACAAATGGCCACTGGATTGATGCAAATAATGATGATATAATTCTGCCAAGCTGGCATAGGCTACTTTGCAGTTAACATTTCATTGAGAAGGTTTTTGTGGGAAGCCTTTCCTTCTCTACCAGAAGAAGGTAATCATTAGCCTCAACGCTAACGGCTACACAAAGTGTAGACCTGCGCGCGCTCCGCACGCATGCGCACAGAAACTGGGCAGTCCTGTGCTGTTTCTGAAAGTTGCGTGGAAATACGAATCACTGATGCATTTTGTTGATGTCTAATGATTCTCTTGGGCAAATGAATGCATTTTCTAACAAGTTGAAAGGATTTAGTTGATTTCCTCCTTAGTTCAAAACATTTTTGAATATTGTTGAATTTCGGTTTAAAGTCTGGATTCCGTGATTCCGTATTATATAGGGCCCTAGTCCATGAAGTTGTCATAAGTGTGAACATAGGATATGCCCTCCCCCCCCCCCCCCCCCACAAGAGTGAAATATATGGGCTGGAAAGGAAATGTAAGCAAGGTTTGAGCTTTGTCAGTGTGTCACAACGTGGACATTTCTCTGTCTCCCGATGAATGAGCGGCACATTGACTTTATATAGTGTACCAAGAGGGTTCCCTTCGCTTACGGCCATACCAGCCTGAATACGCCCGATCTCGTCCGATCTCGGAAGCTAAGCAGGGTCGGGCCTGGTTAGTACTTGGATGGGAGACCGCCTGGGAATACCAGGTGCTGTAAGCTTTTTGCTCCAGTAGAGGGTACTCTTGTGTCATGCGTGGAGCAACTGCCTTTTATTTATCGCCCTAATAATGTTGTGTCTTTTTATTGGACTACATGCAGTTTGTTAGTGCTGCCCTGCCCTGATCAAATCCAATCATGGACAGTGCGTTTCCCTCGAAATGTAGGCACTACATTCAGCATTTGTTTTTAGACTGTCAATGTCTGTCGTCCATTAGGGCCCTGTAAAATCCCTTCAATGTTTTGCCTGACCCCCCCCCCAAAAAAATTCCCCCTCTCCTCCGTTTACATTTCCCGGTTTACCGTTTATCCCTGCTTCTCCAGGTTTGCGCTCTCAAAAGCACACCTTTTTAATCGAAATATAACACGATTGGATGTTCTATGTCCACGACAACATTTAAAACCCTAGCAGGAGACCACTTTTGAGGTCTTGGAAAAATTGAAGACATATCGATTTTGGGGTGTAGTTACCCTTTAAACGCAAGCGTGCGCCAGGAAGAGACCTTTGTTTGGTTAAGCGGTGTTGCTGTAGCGCTCATGTGATTGCGGAGTTTGCAAAACAAATGGCCACTGGATTGATGCAAATAATGATGATATAATTCTGCCAAGCTGGCATAGGCTACTTTGCAGTTAACATTTCATTGAGAAGGTTTTTGTGGGAAGCCTTTCCTTCTCTACCAGAAGAAGGTAATCATTAGCCTCAACGCTAACGGCTACACAAAGTGTAGACCTGCGCGCGCTCCGCACGCATGCGCACAGAAACTGGGCAGTCCTGTGCTGTTTCTGAAAGTTGCGTGGAAATACGAATCACTGATGCATTTTGTTGATGTCTAATGATTCTCTTGGGCAAATGAATGCATTTTCTAACAAGTTGAAAGGATTTAGTTGATTTCCTCCTTAGTTCAAAACATTTTTGAATATTGTTGAATTTCGGTTTAAAGTCTGGATTCCGTGATTCCGTATTATATAGGGCCCTAGTCCATGAAGTTGTCATAAGTGTGAACATAGGATATGCCCTCCCCCCCCCCCCCCCCCCCCCCACAAGAGTGAAATATATGGGCTGGAAAGGAAATGTAAGCAAGGTTTGAGCTTTGTCAGTGTGTCACAACGTGGACATTTCTCTGTCTCCCGATGAATGAGCGGCACATTGACTTTATATAGTGTACCAAGAGGGTTCCCTTCGCTTACGGCCATACCAGCCTGAATACGCCCGATCTCGTCCGATCTCGGAAGCTAAGCAGGGTCGGGCCTGGTTAGTACTTGGATGGGAGACCGCCTGGGAATACCAGGTGCTGTAAGCTTTTTGCTCCAGTAGAGGGTACTCTTGTGTCATGCGTGGAGCAACTGCCTTTTATTTATCGCCCTAATAATGTTGTGTCTTTTTATTGGACTACATGCAGTTTGTTAGTGCTGCCCTGCCCTGATCAAATCCAATCATGGACAGTGCGTTTCCCTCGAAATGTAGGCACTACATTCAGCATTTGTTTTTAGACTGTCAATGTCTGTCGTCCATTAGGGCCCTGTAAAATCCCTTCAATGTTTTGCCTGACCCCCCCCCCAAAAAAATTCCCCCTCTCCTCCGTTTACATTTCCCGGTTTACCGTTTATCCCTGCTTCTCCAGGTTTGCGCTCTCAAAAGCACACCTTTTTAATCGAAATATAACACGATTGGATGTTCTATGTCCACGACAACATTTAAAACCCTAGCAGGAGACCACTTTTGAGGTCTTGGAAAAATTGAAGACATATCGATTTTGGGGTGTAGTTACCCTTTAAACGCAAGCGTGCGCCAGGAAGAGACCTTTGTTTGGTTAAGCGGTGTTGCTGTAGCGCTCATGTGATTGCGGAGTTTGCAAAACAAATGGCCACTGGATTGATGCAAATAATGATGATATAATTCTGCCAAGCTGGCATAGGCTACTTTGCAGTTAACATTTCATTGAGAAGGTTTTTGTGGGAAGCCTTTCCTTCTCTACCAGAAGAAGGTAATCATTAGCCTCAACGCTAACGGCTACACAAAGTGTAGACCTGCGCGCGCTCCGCACGCATGCGCACAGAAACTGGGCAGTCCTGTGCTGTTTCTGAAAGTTGCGTGGAAATACGAATCACTGATGCATTTTGTTGATGTCTAATGATTCTCTTGGGCAAATGAATGCATTTTCTAACAAGTTGAAAGGATTTAGTTGATTTCCTCCTTAGTTCAAAACATTTTTGAATATTGTTGAATTTCGGTTTAAAGTCTGGATTCCGTGATTCCGTATTATATAGGGCCCTAGTCCATGAAGTTGTCATAAGTGTGAACATAGGATATGCCCTCCCCCCCCCCCCCCCCCCCCCCACAAGAGTGAAATATATGGGCTGGAAAGGAAATGTAAGCAAGGTTTGAGCTTTGTCAGTGTGTCACAACGTGGACATTTCTCTGTCTCCCGATGAATGAGCGGCACATTGACTTTATATAGTGTACCAAGAGGGTTCCCTTCGCTTACGGCCATACCAGCCTGAATACGCCCGATCTCGTCCGATCTCGGAAGCTAAGCAGGGTCGGGCCTGGTTAGTACTTGGATGGGAGACCGCCTGGGAATACCAGGTGCTGTAAGCTTTTTGCTCCAGTAGAGGGTACTCTTGTGTCATGCGTGGAGCAACTGCCTTTTATTTATCGCCCTAATAATGTTGTGTCTTTTTATTGGACTACATGCAGTTTGTTAGTGCTGCCCTGCCCTGATCAAATCCAATCATGGACAGTGCGTTTCCCTCGAAATGTAGGCACTACATTCAGCATTTGTTTTTAGACTGTCAATGTCTGTCGTCCATTAGGGCCCTGTAAAATCCCTTCAATGTTTTGCCTGACCCCCCCCCCAAAAAAATTCCCCCTCTCCTCCGTTTACATTTCCCGGTTTACCGTTTATCCCTGCTTCTCCAGGTTTGCGCTCTCAAAAGCACACCTTTTTAATCGAAATATAACACGATTGGATGTTCTATGTCCACGACAACATTTAAAACCCTAGCAGGAGACCACTTTTGAGGTCTTGGAAAAATTGAAGACATATCGATTTTGGGGTGTAGTTACCCTTTAAACGCAAGCGTGCGCCAGGAAGAGACCTTTGTTTGGTTAAGCGGTGTTGCTGTAGCGCTCATGTGATTGCGGAGTTTGCAAAACAAATGGCCACTGGATTGATGCAAATAATGATGATATAATTCTGCCAAGCTGGCATAGGCTACTTTGCAGTTAACATTTCATTGAGAAGGTTTTTGTGGGAAGCCTTTCCTTCTCTACCAGAAGAAGGTAATCATTAGCCTCAACGCTAACGGCTACACAAAGTGTAGACCTGCGCGCGCTCCGCACGCATGCGCACAGAAACTGGGCAGTCCTGTGCTGTTTCTGAAAGTTGCGTGGAAATACGAATCACTGATGCATTTTGTTGATGTCTAATGATTCTCTTGGGCAAATGAATGCATTTTCTAACAAGTTGAAAGGATTTAGTTGATTTCCTCCTTAGTTCAAAACATTTTTGAATATTGTTGAATTTCGGTTTAAAGTCTGGATTCCGTGATTCCGTATTATATAGGGCCCTAGTCCATGAAGTTGTCATAAGTGTGAACATAGGATATGCCCTCCCCCCCCCCCCCCCCCCCCCCCCCCACAAGAGTGAAATATATGGGCTGGAAAGGAAATGTAAGCAAGGTTTGAGCTTTGTCAGTGTGTCACAACGTGGACATTTCTCTGTCTCCCGATGAATGAGCGGCACATTGACTTTATATAGTGTACCAAGAGGGTTCCCTTCGCTTACGGCCATACCAGCCTGAATACGCCCGATCTCGTCCGATCTCGGAAGCTAAGCAGGGTCGGGCCTGGTTAGTACTTGGATGGGAGACCGCCTGGGAATACCAGGTGCTGTAAGCTTTTTGCTCCAGTAGAGGGTACTCTTGTGTCATGCGTGGAGCAACTGCCTTTTATTTATCGCCCTAATAATGTTGTGTCTTTTTATTGGACTACATGCAGTTTGTTAGTGCTGCCCTGCCCTGATCAAATCCAATCATGGACAGTGCGTTTCCCTCGAAATGTAGGCACTACATTCAGCATTTGTTTTTAGACTGTCAATGTCTGTCGTCCATTAGGGCCCTGTAAAATCCCTTCAATGTTTTGCCTGACCCCCCCCCCAAAAAAATTCCCCCTCTCCTCCGTTTACATTTCCCGGTTTACCGTTTATCCCTGCTTCTCCAGGTTTTCGCTCTCAAAAGCACACCTTTTTAATCGAAATATAACCTCCTCTACCAGAAGAGGCTCAGCACTAACGGCTACACAAAGTGTAGACATGCGCGCGCTCCGCAGGTATGCTCACAGACAGGCATGCACAAAGACTGGGCACTCCTGTGCCATTTCAGAAAGTTGCATGGAAATACGAATCACTGAATAATTTTGTTAATGTGTTATGATTCACTTGGGCAAATGAATGCCTAAATGATTACCGACCTGTAGCACTCATGTTTGTAGCCATGAAATGCTTTGAAAGGCTGGTCATGGCTCACATCAACACATCCTCGAAACCCTAGACCCACTCCAATTTGCATACCACACCAACAGATCCACAGATGATGCAAACTCTATTCCACCCCACATTGCCCTTTCACACTTAGACAAAAGGAACCGCTATGTGAGACTGCTGTTCATTGACAACAGCTAAGCTTTCAACACCATAGTGCCCTCAAAGCCCCTCACTAAGCTAAGGATCCTGGGACTAAACACCTCCCTCTGCAACTGGATCCTGGACATCCTGATGGGCCACCCCCAGGTGGTAAGGGTAGGTAACAACATCTGCCACGCTGATCCTCAACACAGGGGCCCCTAGGGGTGTGTGCTCAGTTCCCTCCTGTGCTCCCTGTTCACTCATGACAGCACTGCCAGGCACGACTCCAACAACATCATTAAGTTGGCCCAGCGTCGTCCGGGTTAGGGGAAGGTTTGCCCGGCAGGGATGTCCTTGTCCCATCATGCGCTAGCGACGGGCTGAGTGCAGTGGTTGCTGACAATGTCGCACAGTGTTTCCCCTGACACGTTGGTGCGGCTGGCTTCCGTGTTAAGTGGGCATTGTGTCAAGAAGCAGTGCGGCTTGTTTGGTTTGTGTTTTGGAGGACGCACGGCTCTTGACCTTCGCCTCTCCCGAGTCCATACGGGAGTTGCAGCGATGAGACAAGACTGTTACTACCAATTGGATACCAGGAACAAAACAATAAATGTTTGCTGATTACACAACAGTGTTAGGCCTGATCATCGACAACGTTGAGATCTCCCTATAGGGAGGATGTCAGAGACCTGACCGTGTGGTGCAAGGACAACAACCTCTCCCTCAATGTGATCAAGACAAAGGAGATGATCGTGAACTACAGGAAAAGGTGGACCGTGCACGCCCGCATTCTCATCGATGGGGCTGTAGTGGAGCAGGTTGAGAGCTTCAAGTTCCTTGGTGCCACATCATCAACTAACACGGTCCAAGCACACCCAGATAGTCGTGAAGAGGTCACGATAAAACCTATTCACCCTCAGGAGACTGAAAATATTTGGCATGGGTCCTCAGATCCTCAAAAGGTTTTACAGCTGCATCATTCCTTCGCTTATGGCCATACCAGTCTGAATTCGCCTGATTTCAGAAGCTAAGCAGATTTGGGCCTGGTTAGTACATGTATGGAAGACTGCCTGGGAAGACCAGGTGCTGTAAGCTTTTTGTCCAATGAAATGCACTGCAAGCAAATAGTGTAGTTTGTGTAGGCAATAGCAGCAGGAAATAAATTATACATTTTTCCCATTCTATATTGTTTTATTTTCAATACAAATGGACTGAAATTAAAGCGCTCTCATAAGTTCCTTTGCGTACACATCACAGATAAACTTAAATGGTCCACCCACACAGACAGTGCGGTGGAGAAGGTGCAACAGTGCCTCTTCAACCTCAGGAGGCTGAAGAAAGTTGTCTTGTCAACTAAAACCCTCAAACTTTTACAGATGCACAATTGAGAGCATCCTGTCGGGCTGTATCACCACCTGGTAAGGCAACAGCACCTCCCAAAACCGCAGGGCTCTCCAGAGGGTGGTGCGGTCTGCACAACGCATCACCAGGGACAAACTACCTGCCCTACAGGACATCTTCAGCACTCGATGTCACAGGAAGACCAAAAAGATCATCAAGGACAACAACCACCCAAGCCACTGCCTGTTCACTCCGCTGCCGTCCAGAAGGCGAGGTCAGTTCAGGTGCATCAAAGCTGGGACAGAGAGACTGAAAAACAGCTTTTATCTCAAGGCCATCAGACTGTTAAACAGCCATCACTAACACAGAGAGGCTGCTGCCTACATACATACTTGAAATCATTCACCATTCAAAGAAATGGATCACTAGTCACTTTAATAATGCCACTTTAATAATGTTTACATATCTTGCATTACTCATCTCATATGTATATACTGTATTTTATACCATATATTGCATCTTGCCTATGCCGCTCTGTAATTGCCCATCCATATATTTATATGTACATATTCTTATTAATTCCTTTACACTTGTGTGTATAAGGTAGTTGTGGAATTGTTAGATATTACTGCACTGTTGGAACTAGAAGCACAAACATTTCGCTACACTCGCAACAACAGCTGCTGTGTATGTGACCAATAGAATTTGATTTCATCTCTATAGATAATTAGAATAGGTAAGCCTACTGTAATGTTATAGGATTATCACACAGTGCAGAATTCATTAGAAATTGAATCACAAAAACATGTTCTTTACATTTTCCACAGTGTTGTAAATCTTGAGGACAGGACAACCTCTGGGTGTTGTTGAGTTCCACCTGGCATATGTTCTCTGCTGAGGTCACAGAGCTGAGGAATGCAGTGTGGAGTCTATACAATGAACGGAGACATACAGCTATGCATTTGGGACAGAGAGGCATGAGGGCGTGCATAACATTGACTCCCACACCTCAGTCCAGCTAGCCAAAATATTGGAATGGCGTTCTGGATCCAAGCTGGAATGTAATAAGAATACATTTGACATGTATATAGGAGCGCCTTGATACATTTGAGTCTCCACTTTGTGTTACACTGAAGTTCTTACAGGCCTGAAGAGAACATACGTTGCTTTTCCATTGCAATGTTTTATCAGAAATCAATTTCATACGGTCTCCCAACCAAACGTAGGTTTCAACTGCAGATTGATTTGAAAGCCAACACAAAGTTCTCTCAGTGTCCACAGAGTCTTTGCAAGACAGTCTCTTTATGGCCGAGATTAGCATGTAATCCCCTTTTATGGAGGGTTAGTGGATTTGGGGGTTGTTGGGAGTAGGGCAGGAAACTAGCCGTTATGTAAAAGCTATTAGCGGTCTGGAAGACAAAGCCCTATTATTGGCCTGAGAGGCGGTCCTCAAGGACATTTGAGGACTGAGGTGCTCGTTCAGAATTTGGGGGTGGGGGGCGAGATTTGTCCCTTGATCAGAATGACTAATTTGTCCTATAATACATGTAAAGCAGAATATGTAATATACTGTATGACACAAAAGTCGGCGTACCGGCTGTATTTCTGCCTGCTTGAACAGCGAATAGCTCAGATACACATGAAAACATTAAAATGACTCCGAGAATCGATAGAGCATCGCTCAGAGATACACAAATACGATATAACAAAAAATGGGTTTCCTTTAAGAGGCCATTTTAAGAGTACTGTAGGTCTACATGTGACGGTTGTCTACTTTGTACCCTTTATGATGGATTCTCACCATTTTCTCACTATAGTTTGTCAGTTCAAATGACTATTGCGGGAGATTAACGTGCCCTATTTAATACTAGACATTAAAACATGGAAGGAGGGCTGGCTGAGACAGCCCTCCAAGTAACTATGCAGTGACACGACGGTATAAATCTATGAAGCCTATTTTATCTAGCCAACATTTAACCCACGTTTGCTTGGGCATGTTCTCTGAGGCTGTTGTATGGGAAAAAATCATAACACCTCTGGCACAATTCTTTTTTTTATTGGTTCACTGTAAGCACGTGTTAGTCATCATGGAGAACACTTGTAATGCTGATCTATGACATCTTACTATATAGGCTGCATTAATTACAGTTGTATATTACTATGAAATTGCCATTTGTAATAGTTCTCATTTTCATTATATCAAAGTATAGAATTAACAAATAGTTCAGCCAAATAATATCATTTCAAGTTGTAATTTGATGTAAAACACAAAATGGAAGTCAAGTTTGAGTCTCGGTCCAGGATAAGTAACGTCATAATGGACCCTGGTCGTAGAGGGAGAAAGGGCAACTTGAAGTCCACCATTGTTGATGTACAGCTGCATTTTGAACCCAGAGACTGTTATGGGGTTTATTCAAAACAGAACAGTCATGGAGGTGATGTGAATCTACAACAGAGAACATAGAACAAGTTCTAACTGATCCCCTGGTCTATCTTCCTGTTCTGAATAAACTCCTGAAACAAAGTAGGCTATAACAGGTCATTCCTCAGCTGACCATTTGGCTACTGATCATCTAATCCAGATGGTATATTCATATAATACACACAACTCTAGTCCTGCTGCTTTTATGTATCTCCTTGTCAACATATTATTTATATTCCTTACGTCTGCCCTGAGACACCAAGTAGACACGTATTTTGAATGGAGCAAAAAGGAAGTGAATATTGACAGGCTTTGTGTTTCTACTTTTCAGTCCATCACAAGTAAGAAACAGTAAACCCATCTGGCATACCAGACACCGAGAAGCATTGGACTTGAGATGGAAAAGATATGTATTGATCTGACCTATTGTTCTTGGTTATCTGAAGTGTCTCAGTGTCTGTATGACCGACTCCACTGCGCCTACCCTCATTTGTTGTGGTCTAAAGGCAGGATATTGCTGAGCAGAGAACCACCAGTCTACCATATTTAGGGCTTTGAGATTAAGCACCTTTGGTTGAGGGATCCACAAATTAAAAGACAACTCACTGCAACCTTAATCATATATCTTCTTTTTTCTGTTGTGTTAACACATCCACTTACAAAAGTTTCACATTCAATTAAGAAGCACCTTATCATACTTTGAACCTCAGTGTCAGTCAAACTCAAAGCCAATGAACTTCTGAATCAGCATTCGCTACAACAACAATCACATTATAGATCTGGAATACAGTGACAAATGACAAATATTAGCAGAGAAATAAATACCATCTCATCGTCGAAATAATTGTCAAATACATTTAAAAAAAAAAAAGTATTTAAGTGTCCATCGGTCAGTGCAAAGCCGCGATGTGTCCTGTTGGCAGAGGTAGCTATAGGGACACACATTACACAAATGACCATGAAACAGTGAGAACAGACTGGGCCTTTTCCAGTGTTCACTTATGATTCTCTAGTATTACAGGCCAATCTATCTATAAATCAATGTTGACTACTATAGGCCCAACCTCCATAAATACACTACATGACCAAAAGTACAGGAATACCTGCTCGTCGAACATCTCATTCTAAAATCATGGGCATTATATGGAGTTGGTCCCGCCTTTGCTGCTATAACAGCCTCCACTCTTCTGTAAAGGCTTTCCACTAGATGTTAGAACATTGCTGTGGGGACTTGTTTCTATTCAGCCACAAGAGCATTAGTGAGGTCAGGCACTGATGTTGGGCCTGGCTGGTAGTCGGCGTTCTAATTAATCCCAAAGGCATTCGATGGGGTTGAGTTCAGGGCTCGGTGCAGGCCAGTCAAGTTCTTCCACACTAATCTCGACAAACCCTTTCTGTATGGACCTCACTTTGTGCACTGGGGCATTGTCATGTAGAAACAGGAAAGGGCCTTCCCCAAACTGTTGCCACAAAGTTGGAGGCACAGAATCATCTAAAATATAATTGTATGCTGTAGCGTTAAGATTTCCCTTCACTGAAACTGAAGGGTCTAGCCCAAACCTTAAAAAACAGCCCCAGACCATTATTCCTCTTCCACCAAACTTTACAGTTGCCACTATGCATTGGGGCAGGTAGCGTTCTCCTGGCATCCGCCAAACCCAGATTTGTCCGTCGGACTGCCAGATGGTGAAGCATGATTCATCACGCCAGAGAACGCGTTTCCACTGCTCCAGAGTCCAATGGCGTCGAGCTTCACACCACTCCAGCCAACGATTGGCAATCTTACGCTCCCGTCATGGAAACCCACGCTCGGTCATGGAAATTTCATGAAGCGCCTGACGAACAGTTATTGTGCTGACGTTGCTTCCAGAGGCAGTTTGGAACTCGGTAGTGAGCATTCGGCGTTGCCGTCCTGTGAGCTTGTGTGGCCTACCACTTCGCGGCTGAACCGTTGTTGCTCCTAGATGTTTTCACTTCACAATAACAGCACTTACAGTTGACCGGGGCAGCTCTGCCAGGGCAGAAATTTGATGAACTGACCTTTTGGAAAGGTGGCATCCTATGACGGTGCCACATTGAAAGTCACACAGCTCTTCAGTAAGGCCATTCTACTGCCAATGTGCGTCTATGGAGATTGCATGGCTGTGTGCTCGATTTTATACACCTGTGAGCAACAGGTGTGGCTGAAATAACCAAATCCACTAATTTGAAGGGGTATCCACATACTTTTGTGTGGAGATATAGATATATATAGTGCATCTATAAAGTACTCCATCTTGTCGAGTACTCTTAAGTTGGCATAATAAAAAGGTACACAAATGTAGTTAAATCTATAATTTGGCAATATGTACAGTGTGCACAAAAGGTATGGCTCCCACGACAGACTTAACACTAAGTGGATTGAACACAGACTGCTAGATAGTCTAAGCAAGTCCAAGATCTGTACAGTGGTGGTTCTGTACGTGGTAACAGCGTACAAACAAACACTTTCAAACCCAGCGTAGGCCTACTCATTAAGCTGCAAGACCAAATCTATGGTACATACACATACCATTCTAATTGCTATGGTTACTTGAATTTAGTAGAAAACAAAAGAATAGAAAAACCCTGGTTGCTAATATTACTGCACCCATTGACTTCAAGTGAAGAGGTGGTGCCATCTAATCGAGCTAAATGAGGCATAAGAGCAGTCGGATGCTAAGAGGTGATAGCATCAGGACTCAAACAATCCATTTATCAACCTTTGACCTGGAAATGTTTGCGTCAAAAACAAACTTGTAGATAAGGATGGAAAGTAGTCAAAGGGATGGACGGTAGATAAGAAAAGTGCTTATGAAACCATCGGAGCGTGTCGAGGTGATAGCGTTGACAGGATTGAAGGAGACAACAGGGCACATGTTGTATAAGAGGTACAGGTGTTAGTGCACGTGCGCGCACACACACACACACACAAAACACCCTTTGGAATCTGCTATTTGAGGCCCTCTCCTATAGCAATATCCTATTGAGCAGTCCATTCAAAGGTGCAGAAAGAACACATACTGCCATCACTGTCCCCAGAGTCAATGACCCGGACTCGGCCACTTGTTCTCACTTAGGTCCTCTTTGGTCTTCTGGATGCAGGTGAAGATCTCCTGGAAAAGGGCCTTGTACTCCGGCTGAGGCCCGTTGTCTTCTGGGACAGCTGGGAGCCCGATGGAGGTGGCCGAGCTTGAGAGGCGCCGTTGGGGGTAACTGACAGTGCCGTGGGAACTGTGGGGTGTCTGCACGGCCTTGTGACTGAGCCCGTCTGCCCCCAGCTGGCAGCGCCGCAGAAGCTCCTCGTATTTGACCTGCAGGAGGCAAACGTTCAGTCACTCATCGGCAACTTTCCACACTGTATAACAAACTCAAATTACTGCATAAAAATGTCATTTGCTTCACCTCCTAGACCTTTTGTTTGTCATTCTTATTCATAGGGCACATCGTAGACAAATGGAAATAGTTTCACCCTCGGTCTTTGTGTTGATTATGCAATAATGAGAAGTGAAAACCTTTACCTGCAGTGCACTATACTGGGCGTCCACCTCATTGAGCAGGGAGATTCCTCTCTGCTTCACCGCCTCTGCTCTTCTGATACATGTACGTTCATGCCCCCGCCGGATGTCGTCTGCTAGTGTCCCCTTCAGAACACTTTCGCTGTTGCACCTCTGCAGGCTGCGCCTCCCCTGCTCGCCCACTTCCTCCTCCTTTTGTACCAGACTGGGCTTCTCCTCTGGGGCGAAGAAGACAGTGTCAGGCAGCAGTAGCCGGTCAGGTCTCCTGACGCTGGTGGAGTAGAATATTGTCTTTATTATGCCGAATATACAAACAACATGTACCAAGTATGATTAGAAAGTGTCATGATCGTACCTGTTGGCGTAGTCGGCCTGCCACAGCTGCCGTAGCTCCTCCACCTCTGCCTCCAGCTCCCTCTGCCTAGCCCGGCAGCCCTCCAGCAGGGCCAGCCGCTGCTCCAGAGCCCCGTTCTCCCTGGCAGTCAGCTCAGTCTCCTGTTCCGCTGCCTCCCGCTTCCCCCGCTCAGAGGCCAGAACAGCCTGCAGGGTCTGGATGGAGCGCTGGAGCACAGAGTTCTCCTCATCGGGGTCTGGGTCCTGACAGGACTCCTTCCTTGCTGGCCAGGAATGCTCCACACGCAGGCTCTCATAGGCCATGTACCTGGGACAGGGAAAGGACTAAAGGTTCAACACGATGGTGAATGTGGTTATAGAGGCCTGTTTTTTATCATGTACAGTACCAGTCAAAAGTTTGGACACCTACTCATTCAAGGGTTTTTCTTTATGACTATTTTCTACATTGTATAATAGTGAAGACATCAAATCTATGAAACAACACATCTGGAATCATGTATTAACCAACAAAAGTGTTCATCGAATATATATATATTCTTCAAAGTAGCAACAGTTTGCCTTGACAGCTTTGCACACTCATTCTCTCAACCAGCTTCATGAGGTAGTCACCTGGAATGCATTTAAATGATCAGGTGTACCTAGTTAAAAGTTCATATGTGGAATTTCTTTCTTTCTTAATTAATGTGTTTGAGCCAATCAGTTGTGTTGTGACAAGGTAGGGGTGGTATACAGAAGATAGCCCTATTTGGTAGAAGACCAAGTCCATATTATAGAAAGAACAGCTCATATAAGCAAAGAGAAACAACAGTCCATCATTACTTTAAGACATCAGTCAATGTGGAAGGTCAGTCAATGTAGAAAATTAAGAACTTTGAAAGTTTCTTCAAATGCAGTCGCAAAAACCATCAAGGGCTATGATGAAACTGGCTCATGAGGACCACCACAGGAAAGACCCAGAGCTACTTCTGCTGCAGAGGATAAGTTCATTAGAGTTACCAGCCTCAGAAATTGCAGCCCAAATAAATGCTTCAGAGTTCAAGTAACAGACATCTCAACATCAACTGTTCAGAGGAGACGGAGTGAATCAGGCCTTCATGGTCCAATTGCTGCAAAGAAACCACTACTAAAGGACACCACTAAGAAGAGACTTGCTTGGGCCAAGAAACACGAGCAATGGACATTAGACTGGTGGAAATGTGTCCTTAGGTCTGATGAGTCCATATTTGAGATTTTTGGTTCCAACCGCCTTGTCTTTATGAGATGCAGAATAGGTTAACGGATGATCTCTGCATGTGTGGTTCCCACCGTGAAGCATGGAGGAGGTGGTGTGATGCTGCTTTGCTTGTGACACTGTCAGTGATTTATTTAGAATAATTCAAGGCACACTTAGGAACAGGAAGAGGAGTTAGAAGCTATATGCTCTGTGTTATGGTCCCAAGGACCCATTGATGTGGGGTTGATTAACCAGCATGACTACCACAGCATTCTGCAGTGATATGCCGTCCCTTCTGGTTTGAGCCTAGTGGGACTATCCTTTGTTTTTCAACAGGACAATGACCCAACACACCTCCAGGCTGTGTAAGGGCTATTTGACCAAGAAGGAGAGGGATGGCGTGCTGCATCAGATAACCTGGCATCCACAATCACCCGACCTCAACCCAATTGAGATGGTTTAGGATGAGTTGGAACGCAGAGTGAAGGAAAAGCAGCCAACAAGTGCTCAGCATATGTGGAAACTTCAAGACTGTTGGAAAAGCATTCCAGGTGAAGCTGGTTGAGAAAATGCCAAGAGTGTGCAAAGCTGTCATCAAGGCAAAGGGTGGCTACTTTGAAGAATCTCAAATATATTTTGATTTGTTTAACACCTTTTTGGTTACTACATGATTCCCTGTGTTTTATTTCATAGTTTTGATGTTTTCACTACTATTCTACAATGCAGAATATAGTACAAATAAAGAAAAACCCTTGAATAGTAGGTGTCCAAACTTTTGACTGGTACTGTATGTGCTTTATCAGTGGTTTTGTATTGCATGCTAAAACAGGCTACTAAACTATGTGTGTATGTTAGTGTGTGTATACAGGCTAGACTTAACCTCCTCTGAAAGATTTATCTGCAGGGGATTATGTCCGAAAAGCCTTGGCCCAGATTAGGTGGTCTGGGTCTGGGTGACCTGGGGACGCCCAGTCAGCACACGGCTGATAATGGCGGTAATACATAGTCATTAGACTATGGACCCATCTCAATAGTCAAGTGTCTCTCTGCCTGTCTCCTTTACTTAATATGTACTGAAAGGGAATACACAGTATGCAGATCACTAGAAGAGGAAGAGATGAGAAGAGGCTCTATGACTGCTGGTTTGACACCATTGATGATTGATAGTGCAGTTTCTATAAAAACTTTCAGAAAGACCTGTAACTTGGCCAGACACACAGTTCCTGGAATGATGTACTATAACTTGGCCAGTGACAAACATTCAGGCTAGCTGAAGTAGAACATTCCTTTCAAGGCACATGCTTGTTACTGTACTTTAAAATAACATTTATGGTAACTTCCTCTGTTTATTGTTTGTTATTGTGTTCCCTCTCTTAGCATGCACATAATCTCCAAATTGTTTAGTTACTATAATCCGAGTGCAGGAAATTAGTGTTCACGGTGACCATTCCCACTGCAGAATAAGGCCAGCTCATTTGGTTTGCATCTCCATCTACTCTCTTCTCAGCCTAGTCTTGGTTTGCATGGTTGAGATGAGAATTAAATTGATCAACATTGATTTGAGCTGAATAAAGCTGAACACATCTGGTTCTGTGGCGGAATGGATGTTTTAGACTAACAATAACATTAGCGGTTTGTTGGCACCAGGTTCAATTGCACAGCTGCAGGACACATACATGCACACACTCACTTGTCTTTCTGCAGGTCATACAGCTCCTTGAGGCAGGACACACTCTGTGCTCCGAGGTTGTGTCTCTGTTCGGCCAGTTCTCTCCTGCTCCGGTCAGACTGGGCTGTCCTCAGCTCCTCCACCTGGGTCTGCAAGTCCTCCATGTGGGTCTCAAGACTGTTGATCGTTTCTGTCAGGCTGAGAGAGAGGACAAGCATAGAAGTGGTTCGAATTACTGAGCTTTGTGGAGAAAATTAATTTAGCCAAAACCTTGCCTCTTGGTAAATTTGGCATCTAAGTATTTATACTGGGGGTAAAAATGTTTACAGTTACTATTTTCAGAAAGGAATCAAAGTCCTGAGTCTCACCAGTTGATCCTCTGCTGGGCGACGCGGTTGTCCAGAATCAGCCTGTGGTTGCCCTGCTCCAGGTCTCTGGCCGCCACATCTAGCTGCTCGTATACCTTAGCATGCTGGTCATTCATTTGCCTCAGCAAATCCACCTGCTTAGTCAGGTACTGGGAGGAGGTCAAAGGTAATTGCCATTGAAATAGGATGGATAGAACAGTTTTTGGGTCCACTAATATGGTCCAGCATTTGTCAGGTGATAGAGTTTTTACTGTATGTAAGTATTGATCAAGCGTATAATTATGGTTCCATTATGACTGCTACAGTATGCAAGTCCTCTCATTCTTGTAATTCGATTCTCAGAACAATGATCCATTACGAAACAGGTCAGTGAAGAGGACCAGTAGCACCGAACACACTTTTGAACTGGCAAAACACTGTGGCTTTGTGACCAGAATACTTTATGCAAGCATGGAGCTGGGACATATACCACTTAGCATTATCAGGATGGGTCACTGCCACTTGTTGAAGGACTCCTAAGTGATCCCCGTGTGCCCTCGAATTTAGGCTTAACCATCACGACTAATTCAAATCATTAGATTTTGATATTAACTGACTGGCAGACGAGGCATAGGAGGATAAAGCCCTAACCCACATCACTCAGGGATCTCCTTCAGAGAGACACTTCAGTTGAAAAATACATCAATGGAACTTTGAGCTGGTTCAATTACATGTGAAAGATTTATTTAATTATTTTTTTCACCTTTATTTAACCAGTTAGGCTAGTTGAGAACAAGTTCTCATTTACAACTGAGACCTGGCCAAGATAAAGCATAGCAGTGTGAACAGATAACAGATTTACACAGAGTAAACAATAAACAAGTCAATAACACAGTAGAAAAAAAAGATAGAGTCTATATACATTGTGTGCAAAAGGCATGAGGTAGGCGAATAATTACAATTACAAGATACTTTACTGATCTTGCAGTCAAAAATGTACAAAGATCTTAAGAGTCCAAAGTGAAAAACAATAGCAGTGTCACAATACTGACAGATGAGTAACACAGTCACAGTAGTTGAATAGTTGACAATAGTACCTTGAACTTTACATATCTATCTAACCATTACCTGAAAATAAAAAGCCTATATTCCTCTGTTAAAGGATCCAATCCTTTTTTTAATTTTTCACCTAAAATGACATACCCAAATATAACTGTCTGTAGCTCAGGACCTGAAGCAAGGATTTGCATATTCTTGATACCATTTGAAAGGAAACACTTTAAAGTTTGTGGAAATGTGAAATTAATGTAGGAGAATAGAACACAATAGATCTGGTAAAAGATAATACAAATAAAAAAACATGCGGTCTCTTTTTGTTCCATCATCGTTGAAATGCAAGAATAAGCCCATTACATGACTTAGAACTCTAGGCGCAATTTAGATTTTGGTCACTAGATGGCAGCAGTACATGTGCAAAGTTTTAGACTGATCCAATGAACCGTTGCATTACTGTTCAAAATGTTGCATCAAGTCTGCCCAAATGTGCCTAAATCGGTTAATTGAAACGTTTAAGTTCATAACTGTGCACTCTCCTCAAACAATAGCTTGGTATTATTTCACTGTATTAGGTACTGTAAATTAGACAGTGCAGTTGGATTAACAAGAATTTATGTCCTGGAAAATGTCCTTGTTACTTACAGCGTCATGCTAATCACATTAGCGCACGTTAGCTCAACCGTCCAGCGGGGAGGGGCACCGATCCTGTAGAGGTTTTAACCCTCTAGTCTAAGACCTCTGTCTTGACGTTTAACCCCAGGATGTCCGACTATTACTGACTGTACCAACTGTCCCGTTCTATTTTAATTACTGGAGAGACCATCTAACTGACAGCAGGTCAACAAAGGACCTTAAAATTCTTTACAGTGCTTATTATGAGGCGAATGCCTTCAGTGCTTAGAATTGTAATCCCATGTATCTGACCATATCTATATGTGGTGTCTGTACCTGGTCTTAGGCTCCTCTTGGGCTATTCCACGGTAACAGAATGATGGTCTGTGCTGTTTGTGCCGTCTTTCTGTTACCAAACGTTGCCTCTGCACTGTTCTTCAAGTAAACGTGTTTTTGTAATTTTCTGTGGAAATTGTTAAAAGTTGTCCTTGTACATGAAGTTGTACGTTTTTATTTTTTTAACTTTGCGATCATTGGTTTTTATTTTACGTACATTTGAAAGTGGAAAATTGGGAGTCTCAGCATCATTCTGTTACTGTGGAATTGACATTTTTGGTTAATGTTAAAATCCCCTGTGGTTGGTTGTGTGCTGAACGAACACGTTTGCACCTGAACACCCTTTGAATGCATCACCTGTTTATGTGAACTCGTTGAGACTGCTCACCGAACACATACTGCTTGTTCCACCATGGTCGCCCAAAGCTAGCACCTGCGCAGTGCACATATTTGCTAATCTTTGTACAGATCTGTTGTTCATACTTGTTTGTTTGGAAATTACTGTACAAATCAGACCTGTGCCGCATACCCGGCACCTATAGCGCAAGTCGACCCTTGTGAACAAGCAAGGAGTTCATACTTAAGTGGTCACTAGTCAGGATGATGGAGGAAAGGCAGAAAGGTCTGATACCAAAATGTCATGTTGTTTGTACCACCACCCTAAATGAGAACATGTGTGTGTGTGAGTACTCAGCAGGATACATCCCGTGAATATAGTGAGGGTACTATTAGGCATCCCCAAAATGTAGGTCGTTAAACACACCATCATATATCATGAGGTGCGAGGCAGGAAAGAGCATTTGCACACCAAGTTCTCTTAGGCTATGCTGTCTAAACACAGCCTTAGATACTCTGTGTTGAGGCAGGATAACATCAGTAGTAACTATGTGAAAGTTCACTACCTTGACTAAGCCTTTGGCTACTGAAGGAAGCATAAAGCCGTTGGCCACTGCTCTCCTTACAGTGAAAGGTGTCCTAAAGGTGCCTTAAAGATAGTTAGACAAATACCTGTCCATGCAATGCACAATGCCAAGGACCAATTAAGTCATGAGCTAATCCAGACAGGCTTTCACTTGATCCCATTTAACAAGAGGAAACTAACGATCGGAAGAGCCTGACAAGAAAAGAGATTTGGGGGAGAGATTTGTCAATGTGGACTTTCGGCTCCCATTGGTGGACTTGCTGGTCTGTGCGTAGGGTTGTTTCCTAATGACGTCATACAGTTGAGCTAAGCTTCTTATTGCTTTTGAACACCGAAGTCCTGTTTTTGTTTACATACAGGACAGGTGCCGTTCCTTCGGAAAGTATTCAGACCCCTTGACTTTTTCCACGTTATGTTACAGCCTTATTCTAAAATGGATTAAATACAAAACAAACAAAAAATCCTCAGCAATCTACACAGAATACCCCATAATGACAAAGTGAAAACAGGTTTAGACATTTTGGCAAATGGATTCAAATAAAAAAAACAGAAATACCTTATTTACATAAGATTCAGACCCTTTGCTACGAGACTCGAAATTGAGCTCATGTGCATCCTGTTTCCATTGATCATGCTTGAGATGTTTCTACAACTTGATTGGAGTCCACCTGTGGTAAATTAAATTGATTGGACATGATTTGGAAAGGCACACATCTGTATATATAAAAAGGTCCCACAGTTGACAGGGCATGTTCGAGGCACAGATCTGGGGACGGGTACCAAAAACAATTCTGCAGCATTGAAGGTCCCCAAGAAAAGTGGCCTCCATCCTTAAATGGAAGAAGTTTGGAACCACCAAGACTCATCCTAGAGCTGGCCATCCTGCCAAACTGAGCAATCGGGGGAGAAGGGCCTTGGTCAGGGAGGTGACCTAGAACCCGATGGTCACTGACAGTAAAAGGCACATGACAGCTTGCTTGGAGTTTGCCAAAAGGCACCTAAAGGACTCAGACCATGAGAAACAATATTCTCTGGTCTGATAAAACCAAGATTCAACTCTTTGACCTGAATGCCAAGCGTCACGTCTGGAGGAAACCTGGAACCATCCCTATGGTGAAGCATGGTGGTGGCAGCATCATGCTGTGGGGATGTTTTTTAGCAGCAGAGACTGGGAGAATAGTCAGGATCAAGAGAAAGTACAGAGAGATCTTTGATGAAACCCTGCTCCAGAGTGCTCAGGACCTCAAACTGGGGCAAAGGTTCCCCTTCCAACAGAACAATGACCCTATGCACACAGCCAAGGACAAGTCTTAAGTCTCTGAATGTCCTTGAGTGGCCCAGCCAGAACCCAGACTTGAATATCTCTGGAGTGACCTGAAAATAGCTGTGCAGCTGTGCTCCCAATCCAACCTGACAGAGCTTGAGAGTAAGAATGGGATAAACGCCACAAATAGAGTGGTGCAGAGTCGATATCAGTGCTTATGAACTCAGGGTCGTTACACTACTGAGAGTCTGAATACTTATGTAAATGTGATTTTTTAAATTTATTTTTTATGAATTAGCCAAAATTGAAAAAAATAAAAAAAATAATGTATTTGCTGTCATTATGGGGTATTATGTATAGATTGATGAGGGGGAAAAAAAACAATATGGTGAATGAATGTAGGGCTACTCCAGTGGTACAGTATCTGCAAAATGGTAATTTATTAACAAGCAATATTCCAGCCACAGTGACCTTCAGAGCAAGGTTTAAAAAGTGATTAATTCATATTACACATCTTATGTTGCCGACTGATTCTAAATCAGTGGGAAAAAATGTAACCTACAATGTGGTGTGTGTGTTTGTATTGTATTGTAAGCCTAGTATGTAAGCACATACTAGGCTCTCAGTGGCCTAGTATGATTATATTTAGACTAGCTACCTCAATCTCCTGCAGCTGCTCCTGGTTGGTGGAGTACATCTGCTGTAGCCCCTGCTCCAACTCATGGTTCCGGTCCAGCAGGGTCTTACCCAGCTGAGCCGCCAAATGGAGATCTGTAAATAGATACACGCAAACAAAACACATTTATTGTACATGTAACAGGGTGGTTATGTTTCCAACTTGCCTCTAAAGAAAGGTGCATTTAATGTTCAAACATTCTTATTGGTTGGTTCAATTCCGATGACAATAAGGCGTGTTGTTATTGGCCCCGCTTTCAGAAAGGGGGAGATCGCGAACGTCAGGTCTCCCCAGTATGAAAATGTGACGCAAGGGGTAGGTCACGTTCTGAATACTGTTTTCTATATTTTACAATGTGTTGCTGATTTATACATGTGTGGGTATATGGTACCTGTTCGGGATTGAGTGGCTTTCTGGGATGTGCTTTGGTATATGATTGCTGTATATAAATAAGTGTGTTAGCTAGCATGCACCGATGTAATGGTCACATACGCCCACTGCTAACAGATGTTTTCATGCTACAGATTTTACCATCGACAGCCATCAACATCATTAAGTCCTGCACAACTAACGTGCTGTTTCCTATTTAACTACAGATAATAAATAATGCTCAACTGGGACCCCTGGCTGGGGTGATTTATTTGGACAAAGCACAACGCAAGGAGAGTACGATTATCACTGTGACATATACACACACTAAACATGGATCAGTTCACACTTTCACAAATGTGTACACATAGTATGTTAGGCTCCTTCAGTCCAATATTGGGCTAACATTACTCCTTTTAGTCCAAGGTCCTTACATGTTCTGTTTAAAGGTGAATTGGCTCTGGAAGCCAAAACAGCCAAAAACTCAATCTAAATCAATTCTCAATTGCAGTATGGTTCTTGAAACATAAATCCCTCTACTTTCATATCACATCAATATTATTTCCAAATGCAAAATACACACAGATTTAAGCGGTTTTAACACAGTTGCAGCCGACAGTATTTTTCAGTGACAACACGTTTACACACGTGTTCGGAGACGCAGATAGCTAATTTGCACAGGTAGTCCACCTGTTTTCTGTAAACAAGCACTGTAACATGGAAATATGGCTGTGTGGGAACCCTAACAAAATAAAGGTGTATCAATTTAACCTTTTGTTTTGTATAACGAGAACGTCTAGCAACCCAAAAGGTTGCGAGTTCGAATCTCATTGCGAATAACTTTAGTATTTTAGCAACTTTTTCAACTACTTACTACTTTAAGCTACTTTGCATGTTAGCTAACCCTTAACCCCTTTAGCCAACCCTTCCTTTAAACTAACCCCCTAACCTAGCTAACGTTAGCATCCTAGCCACCTAGCTAGAATTCGTAACATATTATATTGTAAAGTCATAACATATTGTACATTTTGTAAATTCATAACATTACAAATTATAATTCAGAACATATTAAACAAAATGGGTGATGGACATCCACAAATTAATACATAATATACGAAACGTATCATACTAAATGGAGTGTATTGGATTTACATACAGAATAATACAAAATGCTCTGAGACCAGGTTGCAGCCAGCCACGTAATGTAATGAGTGTCATGATCAACAACATACAGGTAGGTGCACAATAATCATGCAGTACACATATACATGCAAATAGTGCCCAAACAAACCACAAAAACTGTAGCCTGCACACACAAAACACAACAATCAACACATGGGAAGTGACAGCCTCAGGATATCCTGGCAACAAGAAGGTTCTCAGTAATTCTCAATATAGACCCCACTGACTGTGTGAGTGTCACAAGAGTGTTACCATTTACAATAAGATAATGTGTTCGATACAAATCACTCATTTTGTTGAGACTTTAATTTAAAAAAAATTGTTTTCAAAATGGAATAGATGTGGGTCTATGAAAATTGTATCCTTTGAGACTTGCTGTTGCAATGTTGGCAATTGCATGTCTGCCACTGAAAATGTAAATCAGCCTACGTGCAATAACCGTGAGGCTATTCACTGATTTTGTCTAGGACAGTTTAAAATAACCTTGTAATTATTTTCCAATCTGTAACCTCAGATGACTGTAGAATAGTGGAGTCGTATTGCAATAGGAGGCTGGTGATTGTTCCCTCTCAGCTGCGGCTGTTTAGGACGCAAGCTATCCCTCCCTTCAACGCCCGCAACACAAGTCTCTTACCGTGCTCAAGGTCCTGTTTGCCATACCATGGCTCCTCATCCTTGAGCTCAAACTCTTCCTCCACTATCATATCGGTCAGCATTTCCACTGACAATTGTATTCCAATAGAGTGCACGCTCCACCCGGCAGAATCGTAAAACACCGGTGTGATAAACAGCCTGGAGTGACCAGACAATATCCTCTGGTGTCGTAGTCCGGTGTCTTTCTGCAGCAACGTGGCAATCTGCGCAGCCGGAGAACGAACTCAGCCCCTAAGTAAAAAGCAACACTACTTTTTTTAATGACAGTTCATTGACCAATAATTAGAAAGTAGGTGGGACCAGAGCACCTTTTTGTCCAATGTTTGTTTGTTATGGTTGGATTATTGCCCCGCCTATTTCCGCATTTACAGAAACGGGTTTGATAGCTGCAATCGAGGAGAGGAGCATAATGTTGTTATTTTATATTAACACATGGTTGTGATTGTGTATTCATCAGTGAGGTTATCTTAATTAGTATTTGCAAAGTCTGTTTGCTGAACAAGCTGAAATAGTAGAAATCCTGCGCTCGACTGCAGCACTTTTGCCATGGAATATGAATAGCTGTGAACTCCGTTTCTATAAACTCACCTTTCACTCAAGTGACACTCGACTCACTTTGCAAGTCTGTGGTAATTAGATCAAAGTGAGTAGCCTGGGGAAATTAAACCACCACCAAGCATGACCGTGGAGAAACCAGCCGCAGGTGTTCGCACCTTCGGCGGCCTGAACATCCTAGGGCACCTGGCGAGTCTGGGGGCTCACCCCGCCGCCGTGGCTTACTCCATGACCACCCTGGGAGCAGGCATGATGAACAGCATATTCAGCTTCTACTATGTCAAGCTGTTCCTCAACAGGTACAAGATATCAGAAGGAGCTTTCCATCAGTCACAAGTGAGTACTGTACTACAGTAACAGATACTGTAAACTTTATGAGAGGCAGGTAGCCCAGTGGTTAGAGTGTTGGGCCAGTAACCGAACCACATTATTATTTGTTAAACAGCAACAGTAGCCTTTGGGCCATATGACTATGGTGCACTTGTGTAATAATAGGCCAACATTGTGCACTGCCCAATAATAGTATGTCAATTCAAAATGGGAATAACTGGCTTGATATGTCAATGCTCAATGGTAGTGAGGAATGTATGTACAATGGTATTATTGGCCATGCAGCTTGCTCACACTTTATTAAGTGGAACGAACAACACATGACAGCATATACAGTCCTTTGACATGTGTAATTTGGGCAATTGTGCAATATTTGCAACTTTGAGATACACATTTATATGCAAACAAGACAATAATTATGTCATCCCTTCATCTTGACAGGTGGTGTACATGGTGTGGAACGCAGTGAACGACCCTCTGTTCGGCTACCTGCAGGATAACTCCCACGTACCGTGCTGCTCTCAACGTCGTCTCTCCATTCTGTATGGTGCTCCCTTCTATGCAATCGCCTTTCTGCTCGCCTGGTTTCCATGGCGAGAGTACGCCCCCGGCGACTGGATGAGCGGCGTCCACCTGATGGTGGCGTTGTGTGCGTTCGACGGGATGCTGACGTTTGTGTTGCTGGCGCAGTGCGCCCTCTTTGCAGAGATATCAGGCCACCACCAGAGCAGGTTGAGACTCATTAAATACAACCAGGTAGGAAAGGGAGGTGTTTTGTGTAGTGTTTTTTTACATGTTTCATTTTAGCCTGTATATGGTATTTATTTTGTTGTCTGAAGTGTCTGAAGTGTTGTTGTCTCCTCTTCCCCCTCCTCTCCCCAGGTGGCGTCACTTATAGGTTCCTCCAGTGTTCTATTCTGCAGCCTCCACTCCCAGAACATGGATGACTTCCCATCCTTCCAGGGCTTCACTGTCCTGGTGGCCGTTCTGGCTTGTGGCTGCATGATCTACACAGGCCTACACAGCGAGAGCCGCTTTGACACCAAAGGGTCAGCACAGAGGTCAAACTACCAAGGTTCTGGCCAATCAACTCTTTCCTTCTCCTTGGTGACCTCTATGACCTTGCAGATCCTGACCAATAGGGACTTCCAGCTCTTTGTGCTCATGAACTTCTTTCAGGTCAGAGAAAAAGACTTGGATACAGCCACTGAATGGGGGCACAGAATGTGGTTTGTTCTGTTAATGGGGACATGTGAGTGTGTACCACAGCTGACCATTGCATTTATATTTCCTATCCTTTGCACTTTTTCCAGGTCTTCATGGTGGCATTCTGTAATAACTTCACTATGATCTTCGCCGAGCATCTGATACCCCCAAACGTGCTTCCGTCTCTGGCCAAGAGCTTCATGTATGGAGCTGGCTTCATCTGTCCTCAGGTAACATACCACAGCTCAAAACACTTTATACTGAGTGGAGGGAGTCACTAACCTCACTCAGCATCACCAATGTATTGCATTGAGTGCGTTGCCAAGTGCTGACCACACACTAGACCACCTATTTTATAGCATTGCCTCATTGATTTATTCCAATAGTGTTACTTACTGTATCTTATTGTCATCTCTCTGTGGTGCATCTCTCTCAGTTGGTTGTGCTGAGCAGTCAGAGCCTGCTCCACAGCCTAGGCTACTACAAGATCATCCTGCTCACCTTCTACGTGGAGGCTGGCATGGCTGCCGTCATGCTGGTGCTGGGGCCACATCACTACTACATCCTGGCATTCTTCCTGACCGCTAACATGTAAGAAGTTATGTTATGGTATTGTCATTGTAATGTTATTATATCATCTATTTATATGTTATTGTAGCCACTGGCATTAATGACAGTAAATTTCCACATATATCAATGTCAGTTATGTAATTCAGTAACATGATTTGCTCCATGAGTTGGATATACAACAGTGCCATTTTACAACTGTTTGCTTTATCATACAAACACTATTTAATTGTAAAAAAAAAAATATATAGTCTCTTTGTCGCCATTAAGGGTCCTTGTCCAGGCAGCCTTCAGTCTGTTTAACCTGCCTCTGGCTGACATTATCGACTCAGACCTTCAGAGACACAAGCGCAGGTAAACCCAGGTCTGCTGTGTGACAGCACAGTTATAATAGTGCCACATCAGCACACAGTGACCTCCACCCGCCCAGCCATCCATTACAGATAGACAGAAATAGAACTACTCTCTCAGGTGTGTTCTGTAGGCTAACACTGAGCTTAATTGGCAGTGCTACAGTACCTAACAGCCTCCCTTGGAAGGGCACCTACCTAACATTACAAAAGTAACAGAGGCTGTATGTTCTTACAAAAGGTTACAATCAATGTGCATCTCTGTAAGTCACGTACAGTACACAGACAGGAATGTAAACACAGTGACGGAGATAAACACTAGCAAGGGTAGAGCTAAAAGCGCTTTGAGCCCTTGATGGAAAATATAAATCCAATCATTCCAATCCATGATTATTATTGTCATTGTTATATCCTTATGACGTCAAAGTAAGTGGATCAAGTTTTAAAGCCTTGTTGTGTCCTTTCCCTCTGTCCTCTACAGCTCCCCCCTCTCCTCCATGGTGTTTGGGACCAATGCTCTGTTCACTAAACCAGCCCAGTCTCTGGCTCCTATGCTGGTGGTCTCCATCCTAAACCAGTTTGGCTATGAGAACCTGAAGGACGCTGGGAGGGATGCAAACCCCAGGTAAGGGCTGCTGGGAGGGATGCAAACAACCGGTAAGGGCTGCTGGGAGGGATGCAAACCCCAGGTAAGGGCTGCTGGGAGGGATGCAAACCCCTGGTAAGGGCTGCTGGGAGGGATGCAAACCCCGGGTAAGGGCTGCGTCTCAATAGTCTTAAATGTCCACTCCTTATCTCCTTTTTGTTAATTGTATTATTGTGGTGAGTACAGAACAGGTGAAAGTGAATTCCCTGTAGACATCCATTTTGCTTGTATCTGATCTGTCTTCAGATAAGTGAGGCGAGGAAGGCACTTTAGACTATCAAGGACGACCATTTAAGATCCTGTTCTGTGTTTTGCATTATTAGCTATAATCCATGTTTGCTCTGCCAGCATGCAAATTAACTTTAGCCTGACAAAACCAGTCTTACTGTTACGGCCTAGTGTCTTTTGGAGCTGTAGGAGTAGGAATTATCTAGGATTGGTTCACTGCCAGCGAGTCACCGGCTGAATTAAAGCAGCATTTGATTCATTTCAGGTGCCGATATCACACATTGTTATCCGTAGATGTAATGTTTGACAACTTGCTGGGGTTAAAGCTTGAACTCTAATGTTACGCTTACTGAGATGACTGCTTACGCCCCCTAGTGGTGAAATAGCTACATTGACATGTTACATTAATTGTGTCAGTGAACCCATGGAAAGCAACTGCATTTATTCTACGACATGGTAGTTAATTATCCGTTTCTTTAATGTATCTCTATCATAGCATTATTAGATGTAATTTTTATGAATTGTCTTGATACACAGACACACTGGTTGAATTCATGACAACACATTTCCAGTAGCTCCTCTATATCTTGTAACAGATCCTGTACTGTCTGAATAATGTTCTACTCTTCCCCTGCAGTGACTTGGAGGCCCTCCACACCACCATGTTCTACCTGGTGTGTGTGGTGCCCATGTGTATCGCCGCCCTGCAAGTCTTCGCCTGGAAGCCCTTCTCAATACGCAGCAGTCACACCGTGGACACCATGTATATCGACGGCTGAGTCACTCAATTTATGCTGTTTATGAGTCACTGTCTATGCTGTCTTTTAAGACTTGATAGGTTGCTGCAGCACTCCTAAAGGGAACATGGGTGTGTAATGGCCGGAGGGTACTGCAGAAGAAAACACTCCATCTGTATGTGTTTGTTATGTTTGTCGGTGAACTTGTCTGGTGGTAATGAAGGGAATGGTACTGACCTTAACTCTGGTAGCAGGAGCACAGTACCTGAGTCTGCTATTACTCTATGCAATAATATTATGTTAGTTACTGTGGAAACTGTATGACTGAGGGATATTGTAGCATCAGATTACTTTCACATAGTTTATTAGTTTTCAGACTTTGTTCTCCAAACAAATTGAATGTAAAACAGATATTTTCTTTGACATTGTGTATACTACATACTGTTATCATGGGACCTGAACCATTGTGATGTTGTGCCTTTGTCTAAATAGTTAATACCAAACAAACATGCTATTACTTGTCATTCAAATGATTTGCATTCATTTGTTGGGGAATGTTTCCTACGTGTCCTTTTACACTGTTTCCATTTATAAACAATACGCCTTCATTCAAATAACTTGCACTGTTATTTACGTTGACTTTTCAAACTGAAACATGGACAAAAAAAATGTGGATATTCAAATAGGTGAACTTCAGATTCAGTAGAGGGACTTCTGTTTTTCTTTCTGATTAATTTGAAGTTTATCAATAAATCGAGATTGTTTTTGTCTGGTTACTCTCTTTGGTTAAGCTAAGGGTCAGTTTTAGATTTTGGTTAGTCGTTTTGCAGGTCAGCAGTGTCCTTCGTTTATAGTCTCCCGCCTGAAGATCTGTGTAGGGAAGTAGCTGTCATTAGTGGTTCTTCTTTTTGTTGAGTCACTGGTTTTGGTAAATGTCCTCTGGATGGTTGGAGTGGGGGCTTTCAACCTGCAAGACGATTCAGTTGAGTTTATCAGCTGTAGAGTCAACATGGTGTAGATTAGATGTGTTGATAGAGAAGAGTTTGCTTAAGAACAAGGTGTGATTATTTAGTCAATTGAAAACCGGTTGATATAACTGAGTCATAACATTAACATAAAATCTAAGCACTTTCCTAGCCTCTCTCATACTTATTAGGAAAGCCAATAAGCCATATTAGGAAAATGCAATGTGACCATCCCGTACCTTGTTTTGAGCAGGGCCACTGTGGTTGGGGTTTTTCTTGTTACTTCGTAAGTTCCTCTTACCGTACAGCTCTTGCACAACAGCACCAAACTGTACTCGAACTTTATTCTTCTGTAAGAGAGAATGAACAGCAAACAAAGTGGTTACATCCCAGTGGTAAATAACAACTAAGAAGTGTTGTATTTCCTTGTCTTTCTGCAATGTAAACATACATTAAAGTCTCAACATTGTGAGACTGAGGATTTTACTAGGAATTTACTGAAGAGGAATACCCCCTCTTACAAAACAATGATAGCAAGGGCTTAGAAATAGAGCTGTTCCTTGTTTAAGACATTGGGCTTTCCACAACATGGTGAAACTAAATATTGAGAACACATTGCACATTGTGCTGGTATCAAGTATTCTGTAAGACATCATGAACAACTTCAGTGAGGCAGTACAAAAGAGAAGACTGCACCTGGATGTCACTCTTCTGTGTGCCTCTGCAAACGGCAATGTCTTTCCCAGTCTAGTGTAGAATGAGCAGGTTAGAATCCAATGTAGACTAGATGATTATGATGGTTGCATGATTGGTCAATATATTTTGTGCTCTGTTACATCTCAAACAACAACCAATTCATAATGATCATTATATGCATGTATCTAGAGTAATACAATAGCTTACCTTCTTACGAATGATCAGAATCAGTATTGCCAGACTGTACAAGACTAACAGGACAAACAGCAGCCACAGCAAAACATGCCAGGCCATCTGCACGCCCCTCTCTGAAAGCACACAGGAGAACTGGCACTTCATATGGTTGTAAAGGCAAAACTTGAGTAGAACTGAAAAGTCCCCCTTGCTACCCCAAACACTCTTACCCATAGAGATACATTAAATTATGAGTAATAATTTCAAATGACACATGTTCTTTTTAATTCTATGCTCTTACCTCTCACCACCAGCGTGGTGCCCTGCCCTATCTCCTGTGCCCCGCTGCATACCACGTCTCTAAACAAGGCAGCACAGTGGTACACCCCGCTGTCATTGGCCTGGAGTGAGTTGATATTTAGGCTGTTTCTCTCCAGGCTGTATTTGTGTTGCTGGGTTATCAGATCGACCGAGTGGTGAGCGTCCTGCTTGAAGACGAACCAGAGGAAATCAATGTTCCTATTGGTATCATATGCGATGTTACAGGGGAGAGAGGCTGACTGACCCCCTATCCGCCAAATGATATCGTCTGGCTGGTGTAACGATAACCCTGGGGGGCAGTTTTCCTTGTTCTCCATGATGACTGGAGTAAAAAGAGATACACGTATAATCATAAAGTTGTACTCTCAATCGTTATAAGTGAAGCTAATATGGAATCATAACCGTTTTAATCTGATATTTGATCACATTTAATTTAGCTGATATGATACATTTAATTTAGCTGATATGTTCTTACCGGCTGTCGAGATTAATTAGCGTGATAGAGGAGAACACTGACAAATCCGTTCTGATGAAAACATAATGTTGACACGATATGTGTGTGTGCGCGCTGTGATCTCATGACTTAAGTGTGCAATAGACAGAACAGGAAGATGGATGTTTTCACTTCTCTCAGTTTTCCTCCTGTTTACCAAGTATCTCATCATTATGTGTTTGGTGTTGTAATCCCAAACAAATTCTCTCACAGTTGTCAGTCAAAACTGTCTTCTCGTGTTGCAGCATCAGCGAGATGTGAGAATCAATCTGTTCGCTGATCTTCAAATTCAAGTCCCTGGCATGACAGTCACATTGCGTTTATTCAACTAGAAATTCTTACCAATGGAGGGCGTGTTTAGCACAGGTGTCACTCAAACCGCCGTATCCAATCCGAACCCTGCTGTGTAATTTACGTTTTTCTTACGCCCCCTTCCACGTCGACTTGCCCTATCGCCATATTTCAACTCGTTGCATCAAAAAAGGGATAGTGAAGCCGGTTAAATAAGTTAGCTAGAAAGCTAGTTTAAACCAGGAAAAAGTTAACAGAAGACTTTAAGTCATTTTCACCGGTGTCAAAAGAAGGCATCAGCTCTAGCAATGAACATCTTCAGGTTAACGGGAGACCTCTCTCACTTGGCAGCTATCATCATTCTCCTGCTGAAAATATGGAAAACCAGGTCGTGTGCTGGTGAGTATATTAGCCACTAAAATGTATATTTCTTCAAATGACTTGTTGGCTATGTGCTGTCTACTCATGTATTTAGTTAGCCGTCTGCCCATATTCCAACGCATCTAGTTAGCTGTAGTTTAGATCCCTGTAGACAGCTAGCTAACATGGATAGTATATATATTTAGCTGGTAGCTACAGAACAAACAAGCAACGAATGGCATTTTAAGTGCTGATCAGTGTGTATGTGTATGTATATATATATCATGAAACATGCAGATCATGTTGTGTGCACTGGAGTGTTCGCTAGCTAGTGAGCTTGAATTGGTTGAATGTTAGCTACTTCACCACAGTAGCATGTCAACTTGCTAACTGTCTATTCTAGCGCGGCAACTTGGATTGCTCTGATTTTAAAGTAGCTACATGGATTATTGTTTAATCAAAGCCTTCATTGAATATCTGGTTTGCCACCTATGCAAAACATGTTAGCTACGGTATCTCATTAGCTAGCTACGTGTAACAGCCCAAATAGTCGACGATTTAAAAAAATCGATTGCTCATAAAGTGATGCAGGTTTGGACACTGTACCTTGCTTTCAGATGAGGCATTTATGAATAACTTTTGTTTAAACATCCCGTCTAGTGTCACCTTGTTTTCTGCAACAGTCTGGCATGCGAGTTCACTCAATGTAGCCAGGCGTTTGATTGTTAGATCTGGACTCTGACGTGGCATTCTTGAAAGTCTCACGAAATTAAATTCGGTGGCAAGGAATCAATGCATTCTCACTCAAAAGTAGTCGACACTTATAAATGTATGTGTCAAATTAGCTGAACACATCGTAAATTCTAAACACTCGCACACGTTTCTCTCATCAACCTTGTTTGCATCGGATTCATTTGCCTTTGAGGCATTAGGATCTGCTGTTTTTTCCTAATACCAGTCACTGTAATATATGGAATAAATAAGATGTCTTGTGCACATTACGATTAGGCCTACATGGAGATGCATTAGTTGCAGAGTGATCACCCTGGTCTTGAGATGCTGCTGCATTTCTTGATGTAGTTTCAGCAATCAGACTAGACCCTCTAGTCAGACATGGGTTTGTCTCACTCACATTTCCAACTGCTGTTGATAAGATACTATCACACTTGCAGCTCTGACTGGTTAGGGGCTTGCAAAGGAAGAAGGGGATTGCAAATTTCAGAAGTTGTGAAGGACTTGCCATTCTTCCAGAACTTGTTCTTGAAGTGATGCAAAACTAGAAGAATTTCTTATTTCATTCCCAGGTCTTATCAGTCCTACTGTTGTTAAACTGGTTGTCCCATCCAGGTATCTCTGGGAAGAGCCAGATCCTGTTTGCTTTGGTCTTCACTACTCGTTACCTGGACCTCCTCACCTCTTTCATTTCCCTCTACAACACCACCATGAAGGTAAGAGGATGGCTGAGCCATCCTTTCCTTCTCTCCATAGTATAGATTAAGTGTTAAGATTAAGTTGGGCTAGGCATAGAATCCCTTAGTCGTCTGCATAAGCAATTGACAATGTCCTCACCAAATCTCTCTGGGGGTTCTATCTGTAGATTTATTCTGGCCCTAGTCCTTATGAGAGACTGTGCTACTATTTTCTTCTCAGCACCATTTTATTTGACCTTTATTTAACTAGGCAAGTCAGTTAAGAACAAATTCTAATTTTCAATGATGGCCTAGGAACAGTGGGTTAACTGCCTGTTCAGGGGCAGAACAACAGATTTGTACCTTGTCAGCTCTGGGAGTTGAACTTGCAACCTTTCGGTTACTAGTCCAACGCTAACCACTAGGCTACCCTGCCGCCCTTAACATGGGATACATTCATCTTCTCCCTATACTCTTCTCTGCAGGTGATCTACATTGGTTGTGCCTACGCCACTGTCTACCTGATCTACATGAAGTTCAAGGCCACCTATGATGGGAACCATGACAGCTTCCGAATGGAATTCCTGGTGGTTCCTGTAGGGGGCCTCGCCTGCCTGGTCAACCATGACTTCTCTTTCCTAGAGGTTAGAGACATTTACATTACATATGAAGGAGAAGCCCCTAGTTGATGTCTACTTAACCTATTCCGCATGGTCAGTTGTGATAGAGCTGGCGGATGAGATTAATGGCTAATATACAGTGTTGTGTGTTTGTCTTTCTATCAGATCCTGTGGACATTCTCCATCTACCTGGAGTCGGTGGCCATCCTGCCCCAGCTCTTCATGATCAGTAAGACGGGCGAGGCGGAGACCATCACCACCCACTACCTGTTTTTCCTGGGTCTCTACCGGGCCCTGTACCTCTTCAACTGGATCTGGCGCTTTTACTTCGAGGGTTTCTTCGACATGATCGCCATTGTGGCCGGCATGGTGCAGACCATCCTCTACTGTGACTTCTTCTACCTTTATGTCACCAAAGGTGAGTGTCCACCTAAATGTCCACCTCTGATTTATGTTCTGCCATCTGTGTATTCGCTGTTTGACCATCTGGTATTTTATGTATGCGTAAGTAAGCTTTGTTGGAGTTTTTTTATTTATTTTTTATTCAACCTTTATTTAACCAGGAAGGGCTCATTGAGATTAAAATCTATTTTTCAAGAGCGCCCTGGCCAAGATAGGCAGCATCAAGTCATTACAAAAAAATTACAGACAGACAACATGAAAAACTACAAGTAATCTAGTAAAAACCATTGAATTCACAAGAGTATAAAACAGCAAATTAAAAACATTGACAGGTCAGGGAATCAGCCTCAAAATCCTTCATCAGTGATTTAAAAACACCAATCGGGTGTACTTCCAGTTTAAAAGTATTTTGTAAGGTGTTCCAAGACGATGGCGCAGAGTACATATAAGCCCTTTTACCAAATTCAGTTTGGACGTTTGGAACAGTTAGCAGGATAAAGTCCAGCGAACGAAGAGAGTACCCACCACATTTCTGAACAATAAAAATGCGCAAGTAAAAAGGTAGTAAACCCAAAATGGCTTTGTAAATAAAAGTCTACCAGTGACTAGAGAAGGCCAGCCAACCCTGGTATACAAAGTGCAGTGGTGCGTAAGGGTTTTGCAGTTTAAAATAAATCTCAAAGTGCCATGGTAAAGAGTGTCAATTGATCTCAAACACTGAGCGGAAGCATTCATATATAAAATATCCCCATAGTCTAGTAAAGGCATAAATGTAGCTGACACTAGCCTCCTTCTGGCTTCAAAAGAAAAACAGGCCTTATTCCTAAAATAAAATCCCAATTTCAGCTTCAATTGTTTTGTAAGTTGTTGAATATGCTATTTTAAAAGAGAGGCTGTCATCAATTAAAATTCCAAGATATTTATGAGGTTACAACTTCAATCTCCTTACCCTGACAGGTAGTAATAGGTGAAAGGTTCAGAGGTCTATTTCTTGCATTAGAGAACACCATTAGTTTAATTTTGTCAGTATTGAGGATAAGCTTCAATTGACACAAGGTATGTTGAACAGTATAAAAAGCAGTTTGCATGTTCTGGAAAGCTTTTGTAAGAGACGAGGCACAACTGTAAATAACAGTATCATCAGCATGAAAATGAAGTTGTGCATTTTGGACATTTTTGTCTAAATCATTTATGTGAATAAGAGTGGAGCAAGTACAGAGCCTTGGGGCACACCATTCAAGACAGACAATTTAACAAATATAAGCCCGTCAAATTGAGTGCACTGAGTTCTATCAGAGAGAAGGTTAGCAAACCATGCAACTGCATGCTCCGAAAGACCTACACTCAACAGTCTCTGCCTTAGTATAGCATGATCAACTGTATCAAAAGCCTTAGAGATCAATAAAAAGTGAGACCGAGTGCTGTTTTTTGTCAATGGCTTCAGTGATATCATTTTAAATGGCTGCTGTAATTGTGCTATGCTTCTTCCTGAAGCCTGATTGGTACATTGATCAAATAGAGTTAGTAAATTATTGATGTTTGAGTTTGTAGGACTACATCCTATCCTAAATGAGTTATAATCTATCTAGATACACTTTGAATGTTGTAGTACACAGGAGTCGGCACACTGCAAGGGAAATATAAATATATATATATTTTTTTAATCATTGGACCCTCTGACATGTATCTCAATCCTCAGTGCTGAAAGGAAAGAAGCTGAGCCTGCCAGCATGAGAGGTTCAGACGGAGACCCCGTGTCTTCCAGCAGACTCAGGGTGCGTGGAGATGACATCACAGAACCCCGCCGAGCAAGATGCCTGAGAGACAGAGCGACTCAAGGGGGAAAACACTAGTCTTCTTCATGAATAACTTTGAACTGGTAAACAACAAACGGCTCAAACTGAATGAGAGGTCATCCCAGGTCTTCACGCAGTCATCAGATATCTATTTTTAGCATATTGCCTTACCTTTTCTCATTGCTGTTCAAAAAATAGACATGTGAGGTGTGCTCTTTGATGGCTCAATATGCATTGTATTGATTAGGGTTGACTCAATACAAAGTACCATGCCAAACTTCAAAATGAAATACAAAAATGTAGTCTTTATGATTAAGATGGAAACGATGTGTCAAGGAGTATTATGTAATGATTTTATGTCTTGCTATTTTTTCATACATTGTTTTTACATGACTGTACCCCCTTGGCCAATTTATTATTCACAACTACATTTACTTGTGTTTTGTAGGTGCTCTTTCATTTGGATATCCCAGTTTGCACTCCTCTCTTGAAAAAGTAATCCTGCAAAGCCCACTTCTGGGTTCTTGTGTTTATAGAACCCTTTGCCCAATATATATATTTTTTTCCAGTTGCCCTTTTTGACATTTTTGGTAAAATTCCCTTCACTGCAGTTGTCAAATTTGAAAGCATAAATTCTTCATCTTGGTGTCCTCCATTTATGTACATACTTGCCTTTCTAAGATGAAGTTCCCATCTTAACATGATACATATCACCTTTCACATCCCCAACCAAAAGAAGAGTTTATTGCATTACTTAGGCCCAGGCTCAGCTTGTTCAACATTGGATGATTGAAAGTAATTTAGGGGTCCGTATCAGTAAATGTGCTTCCCGACAGGGCTATTTGGTTTGTTTTCAATGCAGTCATAGACTAAGGTTAATTTGATTGAATACTGTAATCACCTTACATGGTCAGTTTGTTTAGCTGTTTAAATTAAGATGCAGTTATTTGTCACAGAGGTAAAAAGACCCATTGAAATATACATGATATTCTAGAACAGTGTTCAGGGGGAATGCGTGTGAGATATGGTGTTTGGTATAGATGCATTTGAGTTAAATGTTGAGATTTGACCCATTTTTCCAGCTAAGTAAACCCCTATAGTCTTTTCATTTGTCATTCCTATAGCTTATTTTGTTTTAAGTTGCATGATAACTGTGATACAACCTCGCCTCCAATAAACTTTTTATGAAAAAGTACAATTTTACCTTGTTAATGTGAAACACCACCTATGTACAGACAGCTAGAAAAGGATTAGGCAAAAAAATGGTAAGTACTTAGAATTACTTGTATTATTTTATTAGAATCCCCATTAACTGTTGTGAAAGCAGCAGCTACTATTCCTGGGGTCCACATTAAACATGACAATACAGAACATTTAACTGCTCAAGGCCAGAACTACAAATCTGGGTCAATCATTACAAATGACGTTTGTACATTAGAAAAATGTCTTACAATATTGAGACACTGGCTTTCTAGAGCAAATCAATTTAGTGCAGTTGAAGTGATTTACTTGTAACATTCCATCAAAGTAACATCTCACCACTAATCTTCAGAGAAAAGGTACATTAAATTGAATACATATAAAAACACTTTTTGATACAAATCAGTCACTATCTCTATTAGTGCATACTTTACATTTCTGGTTCACACAAACTGACATGATCTTAGTAACAGAAACTAGCTCCCACTTTTCAAATGGACCACAGATTTGAAACTTAAAAGACTGACCTGTATTAATCCTATGTGGATCAAAACTAGAGGAACACATTTAATAAAATCTTTGGCAAATGTACAATATGGATTATAGCATACTGCACACATTGTTTCCAGAATACACAGATTGTCAAATACAATGTAGCAGTAACCGGTATATTATTTGCAGTGCTACCTGGTCATCTGCCATGTTCTAAATGGGCTTTGTTTAACAAATCATTTCTACCATTACAGGTTCTTAAACCTCTCCCCATTGCAAATGGACAATAAAAACCAAGGTGCATTCATTGCATGTAACATCTGACAATCAGACTAGCAACCGATAGCAGCTTGAATTTAAACTATGTTTATGTATCAAATATACATCTTTGTACTCTTAACCCTTAGAAAGATCAAGAAAATAGAGATATTAGTACAAATGCTATAATGCAATAAAATAAATCAACAATCAATGTGCCTACATTCAGTCAGGTGAAATTATACAACCTCCAGAATCATATAAAGAAATATTAATACTTGTATCAATGGTGATGATTCCATTGGGCTGTTTGGATAATGGATACTTTTCTAGTTTAAGGCCCAGTCAAAGATTTTTCTGTTTTATAAATATTTCCAGACGATGATGTTGGAATAATACTGTGCAATTGTGAAAATGATGCCCTTTCAGTGCAAGAGCTGTTTGAAAAGACCACCTGAAATTTCAGCCTGCTTTGGTGGGCTGAAAATGTGGCCTGCCTGTTAACATCACCTGGCGGTAAATGAGTTTATAGACTAATAAGAAAGAGAGTTCCAAATGTCTCTGACAATAACAGATATGTTTCAGTTTTTCCCTCTCCACTTAGACCTAAACAATTATTGCTTGAGAACATGCTCTTTGCTAAGAAGCAATTTTTGTTTGTTTTCATTTAAAACAAATCACAGTAAGGTACTTAATTATTAGCCAGAAATGATTTGATATTGAGATAAAAACAGCTGCATTGGGCCTTTAATGAAAAGTCAACCTGAGGTTTTACTCTATCTAGTTCTTGAGTCTAGAGGAACCCCTATCTGCCAGTGAAAGGACTGTAGTGCAGTGATCAGTATACGATTGTGTCTGTAGAAGGCCATCTCCATCACTGACGCTGCAGCTCCTTATACCTTCGGCTTCCCATAGGCTTCTTCATCTTCTTCTCTGACAGATTTTAAAGTAGGGGAGAGAACAAACAACTTGAGTATTACATTAAAGGGACACTTTAAACTTATGAGAAACAACATTGTATGATACTGTTAAAGTACACCTTAGCCAAATACCTTTAAACTAAGTATTTCATAATTCCTGCCATTTAATCCTAGTAAAAATTCCCCGCCTTAAGTCAGTTAGGATCACCACTTTATTTTAAGAATGTGAAATGTCAGAATAATACACTGCTCAAAAAAATAAAGGGAACACTAAAATAACACATCCTAGATCTGAATGAATGAAATATTCTTATTAAATACTTTCTTCTTTACAGAGTTGAATGTGCTGACAACAAAATCACACAAAAATGATCAATGGAAATCTAATTTATCAACCCATGGAGGTCTGGATTTGGAGTCACACTCAAAATTAAAGTGGAAAACCACACTACAGGCTGATCCAACTTTGATGTAATGTCCTTAAAACAAGTCAAAATGAGGCTCAGTAGTGTGTGTGGCCTCCCTACAACGCGAGGGCATGCTCCTGATGAGGTGGCGGATGGTCTCCTGAGGGATCTCCTCCCAGACCTGGACTAAAGCATCCGCCAACTCCTGGACAGTCTGTAGTGCGTTGGCGTTGGTGGATGGAGCGAGACATGATGTCCCAGATGTGCTCAATTGGATTCAGGTCTGGGGAACGGGCGGGCCAGTCCATAGCATCAATGCCTTCCTCTTGCAGGAACTGCTGACACACTCCAGCCACATGAGGTCTAGCATTGTCTTGCATTAGGAGGAACCCAGGGCCAACCGCACCAGCATATGGTCTCACAAGGGGTCTGAGGATCTCATCTCGGTACCTAATGGCAGTCAGGCTACCTCTGGAGAGCACATGGAGGGCTGTTCGGCCCCCCAAAGAAATGCCACCCCACACCATGACTGACCCACCGCCAAACCGGTCATGCTGGAGGATGTTGCAGGCAGCAGAACGTTCTCCACGGCGTCTCCAGACTGTCACATGTGCTCAGTGTGAACCTGCTTTCATCTGTGAAGAGCACAGGGCGCCAGTAGCGAATTTGCCAATCTTGGTGTTCTATGGCAAATGCCAAACGTCCTGCACGGTGTTGGGCTGTAAGCACAACCCCCACCTGTGGACGTCGGGCCCTCATACCACCCTCATGGAGTCTGTTTCTGACCATTTGAGCAAACGCATGCACATTTGTGGCCTGCTTTAGGTCATTTTGCAGGTCTCTGGCAGTGCTCCTCCTTGCCCAAAGGCGGAGGTAGCGGTCCTGCTGCTGGGTTGTTGCCCTCCTACGGCCTCCTCCACGTCTCCTGATATACTGGCCTGTTTCCTGGTAGCGCCTCCATGCTCTGGACACTACGCTGACAAACACAGCAAACCTTCTTGCCACATCTCGCATTGATGTGCCATCCTGGATGAGCTGCACTACCTGAGCCACTTGTGTGGGTTGTAGACTCCATCTCATGCTACCACTAGAGTGGAAGCACCGCCAGCATTCAAAAGTGACCAAAACATCAGCCAGGAAGCATAGGAACTGAGAAGTGGTCTGTGGTACCACCTGCAGAACCACTCCTTTATTGGGGGTGTCTTGCTAAATGCCTATAATTTCCACCTGTTGTCTATTCCATTTGCACAACAGCATGTGACATTTATTGTCAATCAGTGTTGCTTCCTAAGTGGACAGTTTGATTTCACAGAAGTGTGATTGACTTGGAGTTACATTGTGTTGTTTAAGTGTTCCCTTTATTTTTTTGAGAAGTGTAGTAGAGAGTGATTTATTTCAGCTTTTATTTCTTTCATCACATTCCCATTTGGTCAGAAGTTTACATACACTCAATTTGTATTTGGTAGCATTGCCTTTAAATTGTACAACTTGGGTCAAACGTTTTGGGTAGCCTTCCACAAGCTTCCCACAATAAGTTGGGTGAATTTTGGCCTATTCCTCCTGACAGAGCGGGTGTAACTGAGTCACGTTTGCAGGCCTCCTTGTTCGCACATGCTTTTTCAGTTCCGCCCACAAATTGTCTATGGGATTGAGGTCAGGGCTTTGTGATGGCCACTCCAAGACCCATTTGCGACCAAGCTTTAACTTCCTGACTGATGTCTTGAGATGTTGATTCAATATATCCACATAATTTCCCTTCCTCATGAATCCATCTATTTTGTGAAGTGCACCAGTCACTCCTGCAGCAAAGCACCCCCACAACATGATGCTGCCACCCCCATGCTTCACGGTTGGGATGGTGTTCTTCAGCTTACAAGCCTCCTCTTTTTACTCCAAACATAACAATTGTCATTATGGCCAAACAGTTCTACTTTTGTTTCATCAGACCAGAGGACATTTCTCCAAAAAGTACAATCTTTGTCCCCATGTGCAGTTGCAAACAGTAGTCTGGCTTTTTTATGGCGGTATTGGAGCAGTGGCTTCTTCCTTGCCGAGCGGCCTTTCAGGTTATGTCGATATATGACTCGTTTTACTGTGGATATGGATACTTTTGTACCGGTTTCCTCCAGGATCTTCACATGGTACTTTGCTGTTGTTCTGGGATTGATTTGCACTTTTCGCACCAAAGTACGTTCATCTCTAGGAGACAGAACGCGTCTCCTTCCTGAGCGGTATGACCGCTGCGTGGTCCCATGGTGTTTATACTTACATACTATTGTTTGTACAGATGAACGTGGTACCTTCAGGCGTTTGGAAATTGCTCCCAAGGATGAACCAGACTTGTGGAAGTCTACAATTTATTTTCTGAGGTCTTGGCTGATTTATTTTGATTTTCCCATGATGTCAAGCAATGAGGCACTGAGTTTGAAGGTAGGCCTTGAAATACATGGGGCGGCAGGGTAGCCTAGTGGTTAGAGTGTTGGAAGGTTGCAAGTTCAAACCCCTGAGCTGACAAGGTACAAATCTGTCGTTCTGCCCCTGAACAGGCAGTTAACCCACTGTTCCTAGGCAGTCATTGAAAATAAGAATTTGTTCTTAACTAACTTGCCTAGTTTAAAAAAAGGTAAAATAAAACATCCACAGGTACACCTCAAATTATGTCAACAAGCCTATCAGCTTCTAAAGCCAATTTCCTGGAATTTTCCAAGCTGTTTAAAGGCACAGTCAATTTAGTTTATGTAAACTTCTGATCCACTGGAATTTTTGATACAGTGAATTATAAGTGAAATAATCTGTGTCTGTAAACAATTGTTGGACCAATGACTTGTGTCATGCAAAGTAGATGTCCTAACCGACTTGCCAAAACTATAGTTTGGTAACAAGAAATTTGTGGAGTGTTTGAAAAACAAGTTTTAATGACTCCAACCTAAGTGTATGTAAACTTCCGACTTCAACTGTATATCTAGAAATGAGTTTTTGTTCATCAACCAAGTTGAACACACCCATCTTGTTCCATGACTGTTATATTTGTCGCAGGCTCCAATCTAGTGACTCGGTACCTACTGACACTGGGTGAAAAAGAGAAAGAAAGAGGGAGAAAATGAGAATCTCAAATGAAGGGCCTCTGTGTGTGTGTGTTTACTCCAGGCTGTGTGTTTTGATACCGCTGGCTGTAGTAGAAGTTGAGCACATTGTAAGAGGTAATGTAACAGGCACCAAGGACCAAGGAGACCAGGATGGAGAGGATGGCCAGAGCAGAGAGCACACACAGCAGACTGACCCCTCCTAGGGATAGCAGAAACACTGGAGGGAGAGGGAGGAGGTAGGAATAATAAGGAAAAACATGAGTAAAAAAGGGTTTCAGTATTAGCCACCATCATTGTCCCTGATAGACAGGCATTCAGATTAGTTGTTATACTACACAGCTGGGAAGAGTGTATTGTCACTGTAGTAGTGGACAGTAGGTATTGTATAGATAGTATAGGGACTTACCCTCCAATAAAACGAAACCCACAGTGGCACCAATGAATGTAACAGTGGCAAAGGTCAGGAAAATCCCAATGGGTACAGTGGCCATGGAGCCAAATACCAACACAGCCAGGGCTAAGAATGGGTGGCCATTGAGGTACTGCCCCATTGATGTGTTCATCAGCGCTGCCACCTATTGAGGAGAGAGAGAAGGGTCATGAACATGCTTCACATTACCTTTTGTCCTATTAAGAAGTAATACATGTGTTACTGTTAGACCAAGAGCTTTTAACAGTGTTGCTAAAGAGGATACATGGTGCACTGTTACCTTGGGGTCTTTGTAAAGGCTGTCCATCATGCTACTCAAACTGTCTCGAAGCTGCAGTAGCCCTTTGGGGATTGTTGTCACATTGTTGCACTGCATTGTTAGGTTTCTATCATGCACAGAAGAATTGGAAGAAGAGGATAAGGGGAGGAGGGGGTGAGGGATACATTTACAAATAAATAAATGTCGCTATGTCACATAGTTTAGCCACCTCTCATGGAGACACACATATGAATACCGAGTATCTAGCTAGCTCACTTATAAGTCTATTTCAGCAAAGCGCCTTGATGACACATCAGCTAGCGTTAGTAGTAACAGTTAGCTGGGTTTCTTGGTTTGTTTACTTTCACTAACGTTAGCCTAGCTGAATAGCTAAAGCTATTTCCAACGACTTGCTAGCTAAAAAAGCGAGCAACACATTGAGTTACTCCTCAATTCCACACAATTTTAATTTTAACACAGTTAATCGTGTAGTTTGCTACTAATCCAAACGTTTTGCAAAACTGTTCGTTACCTTCTTCTTCTATAATATTATGGCGGTCCGCAAACAAACGTTATCGTTGAATGCCGCCACTTACTGTACTGGAGTGTCTAGTCAATCACAGTTTACGGACTAAAGAACCAAACATTAAGAACAACTAAACCCTCCTTTCTAATCCTTTACTACTTTGTTCGTTATCTACCGGCCAGGAAGTGTGCCGACTGGTTTGAAGCTGTGTGTGAACTATCGCGAGGTTAATAAAAAGGTGTAAAATGCAAAGAACAAAAATTACTAGGACTGAAAAGCATGGCTGACTGATACATAGAAATAGAACTAATAGAACAAACAACACATTCAATAAATTTGCATCCAAATTATCTACCGTTCTCCCCAAGTGTACATAGTGAGGAATAGGCAGTGGTCAGTCAAAAAAAATACAACAAAAAAAATCTTATATAAAGGACAACAGACAGAATCAAGGCTTGGACTGCAACCCTGCAGTCTTGAGGCAAATACTACATCCCTTTCTTCACAGATAAAATTACATAACTGTTGATGAGAACTGCACCTGTTTCTGGGAAATCATATGATACTGTAATACGAAAGTAAAATATCTAAATTATGTAAGAGCCCAGGCAGCCAATAGATAACAATATGGAAGATCTCTATGCTGAGTGTGTTCACTGTGTGTGATATATCCCCTTCAGTGAGAGTGAGGGTAGTCTGGACACAAAAATAATTGGAATTAATTTTTTAAATAAATAAATACAATATAAATATAGGACAAAACACACATCACAACAAGAGAGACCCAACACTACATAAAGAGAGACCTAAGACAACAACATAACAAGGCAGCAAAACATGACAACACAGCATGGTAGCAACACAACATGACAACAACATGGTAGCAACACAACATGATAGCAGCACAAAAACAAAGTACAAATATTATTGGGCAAAGTCAACAGCACAAAGGTCAAGAAGGTAGAGTCAACAAGACATCATACAAAGCATCCGCAACTGTCTGTAAGAGTGTCAAAGATTGAGGCTTTGAATGAAGATATTGAGATAAAACTGTCCAGTTTGAGTGTTTGTTGCAGCTCTTCCCAGTCGCTAGCTGCAGAGAACTGAAAAGAGGAGCGATCCAGGGAAGTGTGTGCTTTGGGGATGTTTAACAGAATGTGACTGGCAGAATGGGTGTTGTATGTGGAGAATAAGGGCTGCAGTAGGTATCTCAGATAGGAGGTGTGAGGTCTAAGAGGGTTTTATAAATAAGCATCAACCAGTGGGTCTTTGCGATGGGTATACAGAGATGACCAGTTTACAGAGGAGTATAGAGTGCAGTGATGTGTCCTATAAGGAGCATTGGTGGCAAATCTGATGGCCGAATGGTAAAGTACATCTAGCCGCTCGAGAGCACCCTTACCTGCCGATCTATAAATTATGTCTCCGTAATTTAGCATGGGTAGGATGGTCATTTGAATAGTTTGGCAGCTAGGGTGAAAGAGGAGTGATTACGATAGAGGAAACCAAGTCTAGATTTACATTTAGCCTGCAGCTTTGATATGTGCTGAGAGAAGGACAGTGCACCGTCTAGCCATACTCCCAAGTACTTGTATGAGGTGACTACCTCTAAACCCTCAGAGGTAGTAATAACACCTGTGGGAAGAGGGGCATTCTTCTTACCAAACCACATGACCTTTGTTTTGGAGGTGTTCAGAACAAGGTTAAGGGTAGAGAAAGCTTGTTGGACACTAAGACATCTTTGTCGTGGAGCATTTAACACAACATCTGGGGAGGGGCCAGCTGAGTATAAGACTGTCTCATCTGCATATAAATGGATGAGAGAGTTTCCTACTGCCTGAGGTATGTTGGTTGATGTAATTTGAGAAGAGCGTGGGGCCTATATTTGAGTCTTGGGGTACTCCCTTGGTGACAGGCAGTGGCTGAGACAACATATTTTCAGACTTTATACACTGTACTCATGAGCGAGGTAGTTAGCAAAGCAGGACAAAGACCTCTCAGAGACAGCAATACTCCTTAGCCGGCCCACAAGAATAGAATGGTCTACCGTGTCAAAGTCAATAAAAATAGCAGCACAATATTGCTTAGAATCAAGGGCAAATGGTGACATCATTGAGGACCTTTAAGGTTGCAGTGACACATCCATAACCTGAGCGGAAACCAGATTGCATACCCGAGAGAATACTATAGACATCAAGAAAGCCAGTCAGTTGATTATTGACAAGTTTTTCCAACATTTTTGATAAACAGGGAAAAATAGAAATAGGCCTATAACAGTTAGGATCAGCTTGATCTTCACCTTTAAATAAAGGACACCAGACTGATACCTATCAGGATTATTTGTGAGGATAACATCGAGGAGAGTAGCCTTTTCTGGGTGTTTGGAGTCATACCTTGTGGGATTGGTGATAATCGGATAAATTTTAAGGGAGTCCCATTGCTTTGAGACTTGGTCAGGTTGTTTAAGCACGTCCCAGTTTAGGTCACCTAGCAGGACAAAATCAGACTTGGTGTAAGGGGCCAGGAGAGAGCTTAGGGCAGATAGGGTACAGGCCGGTGCTGAATTTTTGTAAAAAATGTTTTACCTTTATTTAACTAGGCAAGTCAGTTAAGAACAAATTCTTATTTTCAATGACGGCCTATGAACAGTGGGTTAACTGCCTGTTCAGGGGCAGAACGACAGATTTGTACCTTGTCAGCTCAGGATTTTGAGCTTGCAACCTTCCTGTCACTGATGTAGGACGATACCACCCAACAACGGTCAACAAAAAGCTATTTTAAAGTTTAATGCTTAAAACCAGCAAATCAAATTGTTTGGGGATAGACTTGGTAGAGACAACCGAGCACTGAAGGTGATCCTTGGTAAAGATTTCCACTCCCCCACCTTTGGAAGATCTGTCTTGCCGAAAAGCCTTATAACCAGAAAGGTTAACATCAGTGTTCAAAACACTCTTCCTTAACCACATCTCAGTAATGACCAACACATGATCAGGTAAGATGAATACAAAGCCGACGAGAGGTTAGAATAGGATGGGAGGCCAAAAGTCTGTGTAACCAATACAGAGTCAGAGTCCCGAGTGTTGGAACAAACATAGTCTGTCCCACAGTTTGATAAAGAAAGTTTGTAGTCAACAAAGTACGCAGGAGTCATGAGGCAAATAGAACAATGCACAATATTAAAAAATATATATATAACGACTTGGGGCTAGCCATTCTAAGGTCAGAGTCACTCGCACCAACAGTGCGTGTGTGGTGGAGGCGAGCGAAAGCTCGGGAGAGAGGGGTGAATGTGGTGGAGGTACCTGTACCAGACAGGGGGAGACAGACCAGGGAGAGAGGGGAGTGTGGTGGGGGTACCTGTACCAGACAGAGGGAGACAGGCCAGGGAGAGAGGGGTGAATGTGGTGGAGGTACCTGTACCAGACAGGGGGAGACAGGCCAGGGAGAGAGGGGTGAATGTGATGGAGGTACCTGTACCAGACAGGGGGAGACAGGCCAGGGAGAGAGGGGTGAATGTGGTGGAGGTACCTGTACCAGACAGGGGGAGACAGGCCAGGGAGAGAGGGGTGAATGTGGTGGAGGTACCTGTACCAGACAGGGGGAGACAGGCCAGGGAGAGAGGGGTGAATGTGGTGGAGGTACCTGTACCAGACAGGGGGAGACAGGCCAGGGCAGACGGTGAACAGATCGCCAGGTGGAATCCAAGCAGCAGTGCAGCAGGCAACAGGAGTAGGTGTCACACCACCTTGGGAGAAGCCTTTATTTCTGGAGGCAGATTCCTTGTAGAAAATGCCAGTGAATGGTCTTTGAACAGCAGGAGGGGGCTTCAGAGGACGCTTCAAAGACTCCTGGCACTGGTTGGGCCAAAAGCCCTTTTACTTCACACCTTAGTGCTAATTGTATTTGTATCTGGTCTGTCCTTTCAAGCCTGGGAGCTCAGTTCCAGGTTGGAATGGTGTCCTCAGGTCTCTGCTGTTTGCTTGCTAGAGCACCCTCTGTGTAGCTTGAAAAAAGAAAATCTTGGAAGCAGTAATCTCTACAGTTAATTGTGGTCAAAATCTGGAGCGAAGGCCATGCTGCGGAGAGGAGCATCCTGCATATGTACCTGCCAAAAAATCCAAGTTCATCTAACTCCAAGTCTATCCTTTTGTAAAAAACATGTTGAAAGATGTGAGAACTCACATTAAGCTGTGTCTCTCTCTGAGTGGGGCGTGTCCTCTACAATTCTACAAATCCATACCCACACATGCAGTCAGGCCCTAGGCTTTTGGGGGCCCTAAGCCCAAAATTTTGACTTTTTAACGTTCATTTCCTGCAATCTTAGAGATTGACGAGAGTCGTAGAGAAAATATTTCAGTTTTAAAGCAAGTTTGATGCGTTTCTACACATTTTTCCATGTGGCTGAGGGAGCATTTAGCAGTTTTACAGGTAATGCCTTGCAATTCTACACATTTTGCCATAGGGTGCAGAGAAATGTTTGCCGTTTTTAGGCAAATTTCCTGAAATTCTACATATTTTTGCCTTGACTTATGGTATGTTGGTATGATATCTGAGTGATTGTTACTTACCAGAGCTGGCTAGGCTAACTTGCTGACATGAGCTAATTGAGTGACTGTCAGTGACCCCAACTGAATTCCTAATATTTGGAAAGTGATCTGCGGGCTGTGCCGCCTTTTACCGAATTCCTTGCATAGAGCATTACCTTTGGCCAAGGGTGTGCTGGTATATGCAATCTCAGTGGTACATTTCCTGCTATCACAAAGAACAACGGGCAGTGCGTGTTTTTGTGCGATGCGAAAGATCTATGCTGGCTAGACCGTATCTCTCCCAGTCTTGGTTCACCACCTGGGGATGAAGCCTCCAATCCCTGTACAGGGGATTCCCTCTGGACAACAAGTTCGCTCTCACATGCAATACGCCTGGGACATGACTCACGTGTGGTGAAAGTAGTTGTGCCCTGTTCCACAAAATAATCTTGACAGCTATTCTGTGTAGATGCAGAGAGTGAGTGCCACCCTGGCAGTTGATGTATGCCACCACAGTCGTATTCTCTGTCCCAACAAGGTCTTACAGTCTCACTGCAGAATTAGACATTCATCCACGTTCTCCAAATGTCAAATTTCAAAGTTGTTCCGAATGTAACATTTTAACGTTTTTTAGTTAGTCCTGCTGCTCTGTATCGTTCCATGTCTCCAAACATCAAATTTTGAAGCTAAGGATTAAATTTAGGCATTCATAACGAATGGTTAGCGGAAGGGTTAAGGTTTGGGATAGGGTTAAAACCCAAAATAAAAAAACAACTGGGATCAGACACATAACCTTCTGATCCAGAGTTGCAGTCATTCCAATGGGTAAGGGTTAAGGTTAGGGATACGGTTGAACAGGGAGAGGCACTGTTGGAACAATATTATGTGGCCGTCCGATAGCGTAGCCCGGTAAGAGAGAGAACCCAGTATTCTATTCTCTGTGTGGGCATCAAACAGCTCTTTTTCTGTTTGATCTTGAACCATAACTCGTTGAGGTGGATTACAAGGGAAGCCGTGTTTCGTACCGCTTACTTGGGTGCTATATACACACTTGCTGAATGTACGGGAAGCTCGGGCTAGCCCGAAGGGAACAGTAAGGTATTCATAGGCTGTGCCTTCAAAGGCGAACCTGAAAAACTTCCAGTGTGCTGGCAGAATATTTATGTGAAAAGAAGCATCCTGAGGTCGACTGAAGTGAACCAGTTGCCTCGACAAATAGAGAAAGACAGCATATTGATAGTAAGCATATGGAACGTGAACTTCCTCAGGAAGCTATTAAGGAACCAACCGTATGTCCAAAAGGGACCAGGAAGTACCGGGAGTAAAAGCCTAGATGGCTCTCTGCCACTGGTATTACTCTACCCCTTTGATTAATAGAGAGGAAATGACGCAATTATGCAGTCTGAGTCACCATTTGCTATTGAAACCAGAACTCTGTTGATAACAGGTGGCTTCATAGAGAACTGAAGTCTGTACCCCTTTATGACTATGTACAAGACCCAGGGCTGGAATGCCAGTTCCCTGCTCTTGCGGTTAGTCGCCTACAAGTCTGATGACTCTGGCAAACCAGTGTCATATTTTTGCTCTGTACCCTAGGCAAGATGCCTGGATGCAACATACTTTTGTATTACAAAGCACAGTGTTAAAACACTGGGATTTGGGGACGGTGCTTGGTGGCAACTGGCAATTTGTCTTCCTGCCTCGATTGCTTGTGAAAGCGCTGATGAGAGAGCTATGGCACTGGTGGTGAGACCCCCCCATCTTCCCTGTGAGCGGATGCATAGAGATTAGCTGCTCTATATGAGCGGCAGGGTTTTAAAAGTGCGTACGTGGCGAGAGTCTGTGCTCCAGCCGAGAGGAGGCAGGCCAGGACAAGGAGTGAACTGTTGGATGCTCCTCAGAAGCCACTTCTTTCACCCTAAGGGACTCAGGCTGCAGGACACTGATGTGGTAGCAACGAAGGACCGCTTCCCCTACTGTCAGCCTCTGTTTGGAGAGCCAAACTGTGGGTTAGCTGCCTGCTGCATTTCTGGGGGTTTTGAGTTACGCAAAACCCTGAAGCCCTGGCTTGTGGAAGGGGAGACCGGGTTACCACAGTACCCAGGTCTACTGGGCAAGCAGAAGTTGAAGGCTTCACCTTCATTCTTGCCGAGTTTGCACTTCTGCTGCATGGCAGCAACAGTTAATTCGGTACTATGGGAACATCAAGGAAATCTGCCTCTTCTTTGTACGAGAGGTTGGACAATTTGAACCACAAGGCTCTCTCCCCCGCGCGCCATAAGACTCATGGTGCACCCACAGCCTCTGGAGGCTTGGAAGTTGAGATCTGCAATGACGCAGATCTTGTCCCATTGGCCCTGGTTGGCTGTGCCTTTGACTTAGAGAATGCTCATCTCTTGTAACAAATCGACCTGGTAAGCCAACAGTAGAGACGTTACGTTCAACGCCGGAACTGAACATGCCACAGACACGTATACTTTTTGGAATATGTAGGCGGTGAAGCACTCCATCTTCCCAGGGAGATCAGTGCTGTTCATAGTTTCCTCCCATTGAACCAGTCCCTCTTGGCGCTGCCACCCCCCATGGGTGCAGGCCATGTATTTGTCATCGGGTGCTGATGTGCGCTGAGGGAGGAAGAGGACCTCGAGCCAATGGTCTTGAATCTCCTTTTCCTCCTCTCCCTACTTTCACTTCTCGTCCTCCTTGCTGTTTCATCTTGATACAGCAAATCGAGGACCCCGTATTCCATAAGGCTATGGTATGTGGGGTAGCCTCAAGACAAGTCTTGTTTGGGGGCTGCTCTGCACACTCGCCAATGGAGGGAGTTTGCAGGCAGTGCCCTACAATGTACACAGTACTTGTATTAGTAAGCAAGTAAATCCAAGACACTCAATTTAGAATGTATGTTACGTTTCGTATGGTATGGTATGTATTAATTTGTGGCTGTCCATCACGCCTTTTGTATGATATGTTAGGAATTTGCAAAACATACAATATGTTATGAATTTGCTAAATTTACAATATTTTACAAAATCTGCAAAACTTATGTTATGTTATGAATTCTAGCTAGGTGGCTAGGATAATAATGTTAGCTAGCTGGTTAACGTTAGCTAGTCAGCTAGCCTGCTAAATAGCGACTTTCGTAACTTTGTCTATATATTAACTAACATATTCCTCTCAACTGTACATTTTTTGCATGATTCGTTATGACGTTTTAATTACTTACATTTGCTTCCATCCTAGTATTTTTGTCAGCCATCTTTGCTGAAGAATGTCTCCAGCCTAGGGTCGCATACCGTCAAATTAGTCATGGGAACCACTCGATATGATTGGTCATCGCCCAGTGGTCGTCGAAGGTGATTTGCATCAAGTTGGGAAATGTTTAACTTTTTACACCCTCCCACGCCACATTTATGCCACCCAACGGTCCCCCACCCTCTCCGCTTCCCAAGGCTTTTCTTCCATTGAAAATAAATGGGAAGCGGTGTTTCACCGCATGGCACCACATGCTAGTGTACACGGCGGGGCAAAAGAGCTTTCATTGTCTGCTTATATACCCCCTTTATTTATCCTACAGTTCTGACTTGGTGTACAGGGAGAATACTGTAAGAACGGCCCATGTTCTGAATTCTGTCCTGTACATTTCAAAGTCTTAGCTTGCTCATTCATGTCTTAATTGAAATTACGTATTGCCTCTTATCCGCTCTTCATTCCCTTATACCATAGTTTGTACATCTCAATTTTCAGTAGAAACCACATTAGTTTAAGCAAGTCAGCCATATCCGCTATGTTTCTTAAAAAGGCAGTAAATGAGGTTGAATATCTGTTTCATTGCCAGACAAGACTCCCCTGATAGCCAGGTGTAGCTGTGGTAAGGATTAACTCCATGGTCCTGAAAAGAAAGCTCTGCTGTTGGAACATCTTTATATAGGCCCTAAAAGTTTGTGGGCACTATTTGTCACTGTTATAGTGCAGTTAATGTATTGTTTAATGTTGTGTAGTGGCTTTGCTGGCACACATCTAAAACATTCTTTGGGAGTTTGCCCCACCACGATTTACATGTTAAAATCACCACTGAGAACAGGGTTTCCCAAACTCAGTACTGGAGCACTACACAGCTGATTAAAATAATCAACTCATCATTGTTATTTATTTTATTTCACCTTTATTTAACCAGGTAGGCCAGTTGAGAACAAATTCTCATTTACAACTGCGACCTGGCCAAGATAAAGCAAAGCAGTGCGACACAAACAACACAGAGTTACACATGGGATAAACAAACGTTCAGTCAAAAACACAATAGAAAACTCTATATACAGTGTGTGCAAATGTAAGTAAGATTAGTAAATAGGGCTTAGTGGTGAAATAATTACAATTTAGCAATTAGACACTGGAGTGATGGATGTGCAGAAGATGACTGTGCAAGTAGGGATACTGGGGTGCAAAGGAGAAAAAATAGGAGAAAAAATAATATTATGAGGATGAGGTAATTGGGTTTGCTATTTACAGGTACAATGATCGGTCAGCTGCTCTGACAGCTGATGCTTAAAGTTAGTGAGGGAGATATAAGACTCCAGCTTCAGTGATTTTTGCAATTCGTTGGCAGCAGAGAATTGGAAGGAAAGGCGGAGGAGTTGACTTTGGGGGTGACCATTGAAATATACCTGCTGGTGCGCGTGCTACGGGTGGGTGCTGCTATGGTAAACAGTGAGCTGAAATAAGGCAGGGTTTTACTTAGCAAAAACTTATAGGTGACCTGGAGCCAGTGGGTTTGTCGACGAATATGTAGCGAAGGCCAGCCAATGAGAGCATACAGGTTGCAGTGGTGGGTAGTATATGGAGCTTTGGTGACAAAACAGACGGCACTGTGATAGACTACATCCAATTTGCTGAGTAGAATGTTGGGGGCTATTTTGTAAATGACATTGCTGAAGTCAAGGATCGGTAGGAGAGTCAGTTTTTCGAAGGGTATGTTTTTCGATTCTAGATTTAATTTTGGATTAGAGATGCTTAATGTGAGTCTGGAAGGGGAGTTTACAGTCTAAGCAGACACCTAGGTATTTGTACTTGTCCACATATTCTAAGTCAGAACCGTCCAGAGTAGTGATGCTAGACGGGCGGGCGGGTGCGGGCAGCGATCGGTTGAAGAGCATACATTTAGTTTAACTTTCATTTAAGAGCAGTTGGAGGCCACGGAAGGAGAGTTGTATGGCATTGAAGCTCGTCTGGAGGTTAGTTAACAGTGTCCAAAGAAGGGCCAGAAGTATACAGAATGGTGTCTTCTGTGTTGAGGTGGATCAGAGTCACCAGCAGCAAGACATCCTTGATGTATACAGAGAAAAGAGTTGGTCAGTAGGGAAAAGGGGGGGGGTCAGTAGGGAAAGGGGGGAAAGGGGGGAAACCTAGTGTTGTACAACTGAATGCATTCAACTGAAATGTGTCTTCTGCATTTAGTATGGTGTTTATCAGTGGAAGCTGCTGAGGGGAGGACGGCTCATAATAATGGCTGGAACGGAGCGATTGAATGGCATCAAACACATGGACACCATCTTATCGCATTCCTCTTAATCCGCTCCAGCCATTACCACTAGACTGACCTCCCCAATTAATTAAGGTGCCACCAACCTCCTGTGGTATTTACACATTATGTAGTTGTAATTTTGCATTGTATTTTTACAATATGAAACTGTATGAAAATAAGAAACTTTTTACAATATAAAAATGCGCAGGATCAAAGGATTTACATAAATTCACTGAAAACCTTGCAGTTCCCTTTCTCTCACTAGATCGCATACCTAAACTACAGCCTATGTAGCATATAAAAACATATGTGATTTTGATGATTTTGATGTGATTTTCTGGATTTTTTTTCCTAATTTTGTCTGTCATAGTTGAAGTGTACCTATGATGAAAATTACAGGCCTCTCTCATCTTTTTAAGTGGGAGAACTTGCACAATTGGTGGATGACTAAATACTTTTTTGCCCCACTGTATGTCACGGAATCTCTGAGACAGGGGTACATTGGGCCCTCCATGTCACCCGTCTCCTCGAGTTTCTTTTTTGTGAGGAAAAATGAGGGAGGACTGCGTCCGTGCATTGATTATCGAGGTCTAAATTCGATCACAGTGGGATTTAGTTATCCGCTACCTCTCATCGCTACGGCGGTAGAATCATTCCACGGAGCGCGTTTTTTCACAAAACTGGACCTCAGGAGTATTCGGGGAGGAGACGAGTGGAAAACAGCGTTTAGTACCACATCAGGCCACTATGAGTACCTTGTGATGCCGTATGGGTTAAAGAATGCTCCAGCCGTCTTCCAATCCTTTGTAGATGAGATTCTCAGGGACTTGCACGGGCAGGGTGTGGTGGTATATATTGATGACATCTTCATCTATTCTGCCACACGCGCCGCGCATGTCTCCCTGGTGCGCAAGGTCCTTGGGCGACTGCTGGAGCATGACCTATACGTCAAGGCTGAGAAATGTGTGTTCTCCAAACAAGCCGTTTCCTTCCTGGGTTATCGCATTTCCACCTCGGGGGAGGTGATGGAGTGTGACCGCGTTAACGCCGTGCGTAATTGGCCGACTCTGACCACGGTAAACGAGGTGCAGCGGTTTTTAGGGTTTGCCAATTACTACCGGAGGTTTATCCGGGGTTTGGGCCAAGTGGCGGCGCCCATTACCTCACTGCTGAAGGGGGGGCCGGTGCGTCTATGGTGGTCGGCCGAGGCAGATGGAGCCTTCAACCAGTTGAAGGCGCTGTTAACTGAAGCTCCCGTGTTGGCGCATCCGGACTCTTCGTTAGCATTCATAGTGGAGGTGGATGCGTCCGAGGCTGGGGTTGGAGCCGTGCTGTCACAGCGCTCGGGCACGCCACCAAAACTCCGTCCCTGCGCTTTTTTTTCTAATAAGCTGGGTCCGGCGGAGCGGAACTATGATGTGGGGGACTGGGAGTTACTAGCTATGGTAAAAGCCCTGAAGGTGTGGAGACACTGGCTTGAGGGGGCTAAACACCCTTTCCTCATCTGGACTGACCACCGCAATCTGGAGTATATCCGAGCGGCGAGGAGACTAAATCCGCGTCAGGCTAGGTGGGACATGTTCTTTACACACTTTAGATTTACTATCTCTTATAGACCAGGTTCCCTTAACACTAAGGCCGACGCGCTGTCCTGTCTCTATGACACCGAGGACCGGTCCATCGATCCTACTCCCATCCTTCCAGCCTCTTGGCTGGTGGCCCCGGTGGTATGGGAGGTGGACACGGACATCGAGCGGGCGTTGAGGGTAGAACCTGCGCCTTCACAGTGTCCGACCAGTCTTAGGTACGTGCCGCTTGGTGTCCGTGATCAATTGATTCGGTGGGCTCACACACTACCTTCTTCGGGTCATCCGGGGATTGCGAGGACGGTGCGGGGTCTTAGGGGGAAATACTGGTGGCCCACCTTAGCTAAGGACGTGAGGCTCTATGTCTCCTCCTGTTCGGTATGCGCTCAGATTAACGCTCCTAGGCACCTGCCTAGAGGGAGGTTACAACCCCTCCCGGTTCCACAACGGCCCTGGTCTCATCTATCGGTAGATTTTCTTACTGATCTTCCCCCATCTCAGGGGAACGTTGTGGATCGGTTCTCTAAGTACTGCCGTCTCCTCCCATTGCCTGGTCTCCCTACGGCCCTACAGACTGAGGAGGCTCTACTCACCCACGTCTTCCGGCACTACGGGGTTCCGGAGGACATCGTATCTGATCGAGGTCCCCAGTTCACGTCCCGGGTTTGGAGGGCGTTTATGGAGCATCTGGGGGTCTCGGTAAGCCTTACCTCTGGTTATCACCCCGAGAGTAATGGGCAGGTGGAGAGAGTGAACCAGGAAGTGGGTAGGTTTCTGAGGTTGTATTGCCAGGACCGGCGAGGAGAATGGGCGAGACATTTTAGATCCTTCCCTCCCTCCATCACCTCTACAATGTGATTTTATGGATTTTTTTTCTCATTTTGTCTGTCATAGTTGAAGTGTACCTATGATGGAAATTACAGGCCTCTCTCATCTTTTGAAGTCGGAGAACTTGCATAATTGGTGGCTGACTAGATACTTTTTTGCCCCACTGTATATCTTAAATGTCCAATTCAGTCGTTTTGATCTAAATATCTGATCATTCCTGTGTAACAATACTGCACCTTACTGTGATTGTTTTCAATTAAAATGCTTGAAAAGAAACAAAAAATGCTTCTTGGCAAAAAGCAATTTCTCAAGTAAGAATTTTGCTAGGACTGTCTGGGAGTGGTCTGAGTGGGGAGGGGGAGACAGAAAACTAGGTTTGGAACTATTTCTTATTGGAACTCAATTACCACCTGGTGATGTCACCAGGCAGGCCAAAACTCCATCCCACCAAAACAGGCTGAAATTTCAGATGATATTTCACTTAAAAGGCATCATCATAATGTTCACAATTTCATAGCATTATTCCAACCTCCTAGTGTGGAAATATACAAAACACAGAAAAATCCTGTTTTTGACTGCACTGGGCCTTTAAGTAACCACGTTTTCACGATTTGAATGATACATTAAAGACCTTAACCCAACACCTAGCAACCTTGTCAAGAGGTACCCATGAGGCCATTGGACAGGCATGTACACATAAGGGACTTGGTATAAAGAAGTGTGGTGGGACACTCTAAAGAAGCGGGTAATATAGCTACCTTAACCCAACACCTAGCGACCTTGTAAAGAGGTTTGGCTCTCTTGGTGTAACATTTCAAGGTGTTGGCTTAACAGTCGCTGTACCTGGGTTTGAGTCCTGGCGGGGTTACCCCCCAGACACCAACTGTCACGTTCTGACCTTTATTTCCTTTGTTTTGTATTTATTTAGTATGGTCAGGGCGTGAGTTGGGGTGGGCAGTCTATGTTTGTTTTTCTATGATTTGGGGATTTCTATGTTTCGGCCTAGTATGGTTCTCAATCAGAGGCAGGTGTCATTAGTTGTCTCTGATTGAGAATCATACTTAGGTAGCCTGGGTTGCACTGTTTGTTTGTGGGTGATTGTCTATGTTGATTGCTTGTGTCAGCACAGGTCTCATTTGTAGTTTCACGGTCGTTATTTGTTTATTGTTTTGTATAGTGTGTTTCAGTGTTCAGTGTTCTCTTTATTAAATTTCATCATGAACACATACCACGCCGCATTTTGGTCCTCCGATCCTTCTCGCCTCTCCTCTTCAAATGAAGAGGAGGACGCCCGTGACACCAACGTCACTTTCCCAGCGTATTATGTCACTTGTTTTATATATTTTTTGTCTTTTAAGCTCTGGGTTTGTGTTAGAGCACATTGCAAATTAAATTGATGTATTAGAGCAGGATCTTGTTAAAGTATTCTGTAGGCAAAGAACATGAAATAAATATGCTTTTACTGTTGTATTAAGAAAATGTAATAAATGTAATGTAATAATGTAATAAATATGCCTTTACTGTTGTATTGCTGTTATTACTATTACTATGTTATTACTATGATGTCTGACTAAATGACTAGGCTACAGTATTCACATAACATTAAGATATGACATTTAAGATATGATATCATCACTTGATTGTCTGTTGTGGGAAAATGAAACATGAGAATTAAGGGCTAAATAAAGTGAAGCAGAAATATTTGAAAGTATTGGACAGTATGTATTTGACCCCAGGTCTGAGTCTAAGGTACAGTCAGGATTAGTTTATTAGAGAGCCACATCTGTTTAGAGGATTTTTTTTAACCTTTATTTAACTAGGCACGTCAGTTAAGAACAAATGGGTTAACTGCCTGTTCAGGGGCAGAACGACAGATTTGTACCTTGTCAGCTCTGGGGTTTGAACTTGCAACCTTCCGGTTGCTAGTCCACCGCTGTAACCTAGTGGTTACACTGCCGCCCCTATTAACACATCCCTGACATAAGTGAAAGATGACGTTAATTTCTCTATGAAGAAATGTAAAATAAAATTAAGAGACTAATCGGTTGGTAGTCTTCTTTTGTATATTTACATTATGCCGTCTATGTTACTGTCTCTGTTGAACTTTGTTTGATGTCGGGCACATCATAATAAACTCAGCAAAAAAAGAAACATCCCTTTTTCAGGACCCTGTCTTTCAAAGATAATTTGTAAAAATCCAAATAACTTCACAGATCTTCATTGTAAAGGGTTTAAACACTTTCCAATGCGTCCTTTTCCCATGTTCAATGAACCATAAACAATAAATGAACATGTACCTGTGGAATGGTCGTTAAGACAGTAACAGCTTACAGATGGTAGGCAATTAAGGTCACAGTTATGAAAACTTAGGACACTGAAGAGACCTTTCTATTGACTCTGAAAAACACAAAAGAAAGATGCCCAGGGTCCCTGCTCATATGCGTGAATGTGCCTTTGGCATGCTGCAAGGAGGCATGAGGACTGCAGATGTGGCCAGGGCAATGAATTGCAATGTCCGTACTGTGAGACGCCTAAGACAGCGCTACAGGGAGACAGGACGGACAGCTGATCGTCCTCGCAGTGGCAGACCACTTGTAACAACATCTGCACAGGATCGGTGCATCCGAACATAACATCTGTGGGACAGGTACAGGATGGCAACAACAACTGCCCAAGTTACACCAGGAACGCACAATCCCTCCATCAGTGCTCAGACTGTCCGCAATAGGCTGAGAGTGGCTGGACTGAAGGCCTGTTGTATGCCTATTGTAAGGCAGATCCTCACTAGACATCACTGGCAGCAACGTCGCCTATGGGCACAAACCCACCGTCGCCTGACCCTCCAGCCCTCCATGACCCTCCAGCTTGACAATTCCACCAGCCATACTGCTCGTTCTGAGCATGATGTCCTGCAAGACAGGAATGTATGTGTTGTGCCATGGCCAGCGAAGAGCCCGGATCTCAATCCCATTGAGCACGTCTGGGACCTGTTGGATCGGAGGGTGAGGGATAGGGCCATTCCCCCCAGAAATGTCCGGGAACTTGCAGGTGCCTTTGTGGAAGAGTGGGGTAACATCTCACAGCAAGAACTGGAAAATCTGGTGCAGACAACAAGGAGGAGATGCACTGCAGTACTTAATGCAGCTGGTGGCCACACCAGATACTGACTGTTACTTTTGACAGTTAATTTTGACCCCCCCTTTGTTCAGGGACGCATTATTCCATTTCTGTTAGTCACATGTCTGTGGAACTTGTTCAATTTATGTCTCAGTTGTTGAATCTTATGTTCATACAAATATTTACACATGTTAAGTTTGCTGAAAATAAACGCAGTTGACAGTGAGAGGACGTTTCTTTTTTTGCTGAGTTTACATATGTCTGTCCTCTGTAGCTTCGTTTCTCTCTTTATGAAATGTTAATCATGTACAACCATCGACTGATTCCTCTGATCATGTAACATCTCAATATGCAATTGTGGGAAAAACACAACTTTAGAAGCTTCGTCCCCTTGTTCAATAGCAACTATTTTACAACCAAGATATCTGATATGGCTTTGAGATATGAGGTGGCGCTCGTAGTGATGTGGACTGGTGTGGATAAAATGTTAGGGCCTAATTCTTGTCCCAGTCCGCCCCTAGTCATAGTAAAATGAAAGTGAAATCTAGAATTATGTAGAGCATAGGCAGTTGAGCAAAGACTGCAGGTATACATTTGCTCATTTGAGAATCCGGTTGACAAGGTACGTGGCAGTTTTTGACAAGGTACATTTCAAAGCAATTTACAATTGATAAAGGTTGAAATTCTATAATACTTATAAAACTTAATTATATAATAGTAATAGACCAATGGTAATAAAACTGTGCTCTACATTTTCTTTGGAATATGCTGGTGGACAAGATGCTGTAAATGTACAGAGAACAGATCACAGAGACAATAGAAATAAAGGTGTATATATAAGCTATGTATATCCTGATACAGCCATTTTTGGTGCTAGTGAAAATGAAAAATAAATGACTCCATGATAAATGCTGAATCATATATAAATATTTATATATATATGGCTCTGTAAAAATGTAATTATGAAACTGGTTGTTTGTATCCTGGATGCTGATTGGACGCGTTCCAAGCTGTGCTGTTTTGGCCATCATAGGCGCCCGCCCAATGCCTGCTAACACTTCAATCTGAATTATCACTGCGCCTCCATAAGAAAATCATCATGTTCATGTTGCAGTCTGTGATCATCTCTTGGATTTATCTCAAATCGCACATCATTTCCCCTTGCTTCTAGCGTTTGGTTTGGTACAGCGGGGGTTAACATGTCTAGCTGTCTGCCTGTCCAACCTTGGAAGATTGGTTTCACTATTGAAGGGCTGAACTCCCCTTTAGCCTACAAAAGAGAGTGAACAGACCAGACTACATTTTTTCTGAGCCAGGCGAAATGACGCATGAACCTCATTATTATGGATTAAACAAAACAAACTAAAATGCAGAAACTGCAGTAGGGGTCCGTCTGTAAAATAAATGGGGAAGCCAAGCCAGAAAAAAATACACATTACAAACAGCGTTGTGATAACTGTGTTGTTTTCTCTACCACATAGCTCATAGTGATATAAGGCCTAGACAACAAGAACACAACAGCCGGTAACCATGTTTCCATCCACAGTTTTGTCCTACGATAATCATGACAGCTGTGATGGACACAGATCATTCATCCGACATATCATTTGTTCGTTCAACATGGTGGGATTTTGTTTGCATTATGTCATCATGCAAGGATTTTGATTCACACAAAACCGTGTGTTCTCTACTCCTACAAATAATCCCCAGATAAAAGGAGAAACCTTTAACTAATTTATATGTTTGTGTGCAAGTAGAAAAAACACATTAACACATCCTACTTGTAGAGTATGGTAAGGGTTGGGGTTAAGGTTAGGGCAGTTCTCAAACTTTTTTTGTACACAACTTCATTTGATATCTGAAAATTCTCTCGACCCCAACCATGTGAAAAAAGTATGTAATTAACCAACCACCTAGAGTCGATTGATGCACCGGTGTGTCATCTAAGTAACATTTTAAAAAATCCCCATCAAAATCCATCAGTTTAAACTAGAGATATTAGGTTTTTTGCTTTGCTTTTCAATCCCCTGCATCCCCCGATGTCGCACTTCCACATCTGTGTTGAAAGTTGGCAGAGCTACAACGCTGTGTACTACTCCCTTCACAGAACAGTGTAAACTGGCTCTAACCAGAATAGAAGGAGTGGGAGGCCCCGAAGCACAACTGAGCAAGAGGGCAAGTACATTAGAGTGTCTAGTTTGAGAAACAGATGCCTCACAAGTCCTCAACTGGCAGCTTCATTAAATAGTACCCGCAAAACACAAGTCTCAATGTCAACAGCTTCTAGCCCCGTCTGGATTGTCTGTTGAAACCTAGCACTATACAGCACACTTGTTAGCACCCACATGAGGGTGAAGCTAGAGTGGCTATCCGAATTAATGTGGATAGTGGAATTCCCCTGTAAGGGCTCTTTCCCCTACTCTTCCCTTCCCGTCAGGCCTAAGAACAGCCCTTAGTCGCTAGTTATTCACACTGTATACACAACAAACTAGAATGGTCCAAACACACCAATACAGTCATGAAGAGGGCACAACAAAGCCTATTCCCCTTCAGGAAACTAAAAAGATTTGGCATGGGTCCTGAGATCCTCAAAAGGTTCTAAGCTGCAACATCGAGAGCATCCTGACCCGTTGCATCACTGCCTGGTACGGCAATTGCTTGGCCTCTGACCGCAAGGCACTACAGAGGGTAGTGCGTATGGCCCAGTACATCACTGGGGCTAAGCTGCCTGCCATCCAGGACCTCTACACCAGGCGGTGTCAGAGGAAGGCCCTGAAAATTGTCATCGACCCCAGCCACCCCAGTCATAGACTGATCTCTCTACTACCACATGGCAAGCGGTACCAGAGTGCCAAGTCTAGGACAAAAAGGCTTCGCAACAGCTTTTACCCCCAAGCCACAAGACTCCTGAACAGATAACCAAATGGTTACCCGGACTATTTGCATTGTGTGCCCCCTAACCTCTCTTTACGCTGCTGCTACGCTCTGTTTATCTTATATGCATAGTCACTTTAACTATATATGTACATACTACCTTATTAAGCCTGACTAACCGGTGTCTGTATATAGCCTTGCTACTCTTATTTTCAAATGTCTTTTAACTGTTGTTTTATTTCTTTACTTACCTACACACACACATACCTTTTTTTCCGCACTATTGGTTAGAGCCTGTAAGTAAGCAATTGACTGTAAGGTCTTATTCGGAGCACTTGACAAATAAACTTTGATTTGATTTGAATTAGTAATTCCTGGATTCTCATGCGGTATTGCTTAAATATAACCGAGTTGCTAAAATAGTGTAATGACAATACTCACTTTTGAAGTTGTAAGTCACTCTGGATAAGAACGTCTGGTAAATTACCAAAATGTCAATTATATTTAATTATGCACACTATTTACATTATATGTAGTAGTTGAACAGACCTGAAACACTGGACAAAGATATGGCGGGAAACGGTACTTCAAAACCAGCAGCCCCAGCCCCAGCCCCAGCCGCAGCTCCACCTAAAGGTAAGATGTGCATGTGTTCAAATGCATGGGGTTAAATTGTGATTTAAAAAATGTATGTAAGGGATAATCAACAAGGAAAATAATGAATGACGTGTAAGGTGTGAATGACGTGTAGAGCCCCGAGTTAATTATCCCTTTTATACCATGGCTATAATTTAACACATTTGCAACTAGAAATGTGTTCATTTGCTGATATAAACTTTCAAGTCTGTTTGGTTACCTTGGCAAATGCTGTAGCTATCTAGAAAACTTGCTAACTAATTCAGTGGATGTAGAACACATTTCTATCTAGCAAATGTTCTACATAGCTACAGTAGTTGTCGTGGTAGCCAAACAAACAGACTTGCTAGTTTAGCAAACCAAACCATCAGTACTAGCTTGCTGAAAACATTATTCAACAATACCAATACGCAGCTCAAACAAAATGTAAAAATGAACTATAGCCATTGAATTCTACCGTGCAAATTCTACAGGTTTTTTTATAGGGAAATAATGCATGCTCTAGAATGCCCTTCAGGACAATCAGAAAAGAGCATTCAATCATGCCATGGTGTAATATTGTAACAACCCTGGGTTTATGAGCGCGGAAATCGACTCGTGCTGGAAGGTCGAGACCTGCTCACTGTTGTTTCATTACATTGGTGCCAAAGGTGCCAAAAGTGTCATTGGTGTCAATCAAGTTGATGAAATTGAATCAATAACAACAATACAAAGAATATACAGGTATTTGAACGTGATACGCCGTGTGTAACGTCAATTTTTATAGTATATTCCACTTCTTGAGTCATCCCTCTCCACACAGACCTAGCCCCACCCCGTTACTCAAGGAGCATATTTGTTGTTTGACCAGGAGACACTTTTGGTTTTTTTTAAGAACTTATTTTCAATGACAGCCAAGAAACAAAGACCCCAGAACTGCCTTGTTGAGGGGCAGAACGACAGATTTTTGACCTTGTCAGCTCGGGGATTTGATCTTGCAACTTTTCATGTACTAGTCCAATGCTCTAACCACTAGGCTACCTGCCGCCGCTCATTCAGTTTGCATGGTCACATGCAACAATGTTGATGACAACGATGTTGTTTCCAATTTGATCATGCCTAAATCAGCATGTTGTTTGTGCAACAGTATCTTCTAAATCAAAGAGGAATAAGCGAAGCATGAATACGTTGGCTACATGAATAAGGATTTAATGTAGCCAAAGACTATAGGGTCCCCTAGGAAACACTGAACATCACATTTGGTTCCTACCCTGTCACAATAACTCATCCATGGCATTTTCATTTGTTGTCATGTCAAACACTGTTTTCAAAATGCCCACTATTATTTATATTCTAACTATAGAGTTAGAATAAACATTATATTTCCATGATTCCAGAAGTTCACCTAAGTGTTTTGATCTAAATCGCAATTGCAACATTTGGTTAAAAATAGGGCCTAGTTTTTTTGCCCATATCGTGGCAGTGTGGAAATGATCTCAAATGAGTGCAGGAAATACAGAAATGGATGGAAATGCAGGAAATTATTTTAGGTTGAAGTTGAATTGAACAGTATAAAACAATCAGAATGTAGAAAGACCACATATCTAATGGGTGCCACCCTAGGGTCACACACTACTCATAAAACACATTTTGAACTTTTATTAATCAAAAACATAAAATACTGTCATACTGTCAAAAATGTGAAGAAAAAAACATGATATGATATTTTTCCCATGTCGCCCAGCCCTATATCTAAGTATGCACTCAATGTATTTTGCAGTTTTTGACAAACCATGGAGGAACACACCTTGGGGGTAAGTTTTGAATAATCAACTCCCTTTGTGATTTGGAGTTTCTGAGCTTTTAAGAACTTATATAAAGAGGAGGTTAGTGATTTAAGTTCTTAACGGGGAATTCCACCACTTTTCAACCTCATGTTCTTATCTTTTTAACTACAGAACATAGAAATTAGCCGTTTTCACAGACATTGGTATGGTGCTGGAGATAACGAATATGAGATTGAAAAGTAGTGGAATTGCCCTTTAAGTCACCAGCAGCATACCACCCTTTGTCCAGAGTGGCTCGCCATTTGAGTGCTAGCAAGCCAACAGCATTTTCGGTCACAGGAGGTAGGTGGCACATTAATTGGGGAGAATAGGCTTGTGGTAATGGCTGGAACAGAGTTAGTGGAATGGTCTCAAATACATCAAACATTTTTATTTATTTTATTTTATTTTTATTTTACCTTTATTTAACTAGGCAAGTCAGTTAAGGACAAATTCTTATTTACAATGACGGCCTAGGAACAGTGGGTTCAGGGACAGAACAACAGATTTGTACCTTGTCAGCTCGGGGATTTAAACTTGCAACCTTTCGGTTACTAGTCCAACACACTAGGCTACCCTGCCGCCCCATAGTTTCCATGTGTTTGATGCTATTCCATTTGCTTCGTTCCAGCCATTATTATGAGCCGTACTCCCCTCAGCAGCCTCCATTGAGCAATGTAGTGCTAGATATCAACAGCCAATCATCACCTGGCATCGCCTCTAGTGGACATAGGTTACTTACTGCATAATGGACATGGTTGTTGAGGTATTTTGACTTGAGATCCACACGTGCAACTTACTCAGACTTGTTACTCATGTTAATCAGTCATTGATGTCAATGGGAGACTTATGTGAAAAATGTTTCTCACAATAGAATACCTTTTACATTACATTTTAAAAAGTGAATAAGGGCATTTGTCAGAAAGGTATTTCCCATATACTGTAACATTACATTGCAATCAGGACACTGAACATGTTTTTCTCTGACAGTGGAAGAGATCAGTTGTTGGAGGACCTGAAGGCATATGTTCCACGTAACCCTGGCATAGAACATGTTAGGATTCTGCTAAGTGGACCAATCGGAGCGGGCAAATCAAGCTTCATCAACTCCATCAACAATGTCTTTCAGAATAAAATGACAATGAAAGCCCAGGTTGATTCTGCTATGGCTGATAAAAGCTTCACCACAACAGTAAGTCTGTGTCCAGCTTATTTGTAGCCTAGACCTACTGCTTACTAAAAGTATATACTATGTATTAACCATTATACATACTACTTAGAACATACTATTTAGTAAAAATGTGTGTAGTATACAGTATAACGCATCATCTAATGCACAAAAGCTTTGTTTTACCACATTTGTTCATTTCAGTACAGCCTGTCGTCCTTATCTTATTTTCAGCTGTTGTCAAAAACAATGGACTGAAAAGACAATTTGCTTCCTTATTAGTGCGCATCAAACTCATTCTAGAAGACGAAAAGCAGAAGTTAGTATGACATCCTGGCATTTAAAGTATACTCAATTTTGTAATTTCACATGCTAAAAACATTACAATTATTACTGCATACCCCAAAAGCCTAAATTGAGTAAACTAGGACAAGGATTTGGTCATGGCCTAAGTCATTTTGCACATATGGTAAAAGTTCAGGGTAGCAAACATAGACAAATACTTGCAACCAGGGTATTAAAGGGTAAATGAATTTACGTAAATACAGAAAATACATGGGACATTTGTCTCGCCTCTACTAAAACTACATCCTGTATACTAATGGTACTATATACAGTGCCTTGCGAAAGTATTCGGCCCCCTTGAACTTTGCGACCTTTTGCCACATTTCAGGCTTCAAACATAAAGATATAAAACTGTATTTTTTTGTGAAGAATCAACAACAAGTGGGACACAATCATGAAGTGGAACGACATTTATTGGATATTTCAAACTTTTTTAACAAATCAAAAACTGAAAAATTGGGCGTGCAAAATTATTCAGCCCCCTTAAGTTAATACTTTGTAGCGCCACCTTTTGCTGCGTTTACAGCTGTAAGTCGCTTGGGGTATGTCTCTATCAGTTTTGCACATCGAGAGACTGAAATGTTTTCCCATTCCTCCTTGCAAAACAGCTCGAGCTCAGTGAGGTTGGATGGAGAGCATTTGTGAACAGCAGTTTTCAGTTCTTTCCACAGATTCTTGATTGGATTCAGGTCTGGACTTTGACTTGGCCATTCTAACACCTGGATATGTTTATTTTTGAACCATTCCATTGTTGATGTTGCTTTATGTTTTGGATCATTGTCTTGTTGGAAGACAAATCTCCGTCCCAGTCTCAGGTCTTTTGCAGACTCCATCAGGTTTTCTTCCAGAATGGTCCTGTATTTGGCTCCATCCATCTTCCCATCAATTTTAACCATCTTCCCTGTCCCTGCTGAAGAAAAGTAGGCCCAAACCATGATGCTGCCACCACCATGTTTGACAGTGGGGATGGTGTGTTCAAGGTGATGAGCTGTGTTGCTTTTACGCCAAACATAACGTCTTGCATTGTTGCCAAAAAGTTCAATTTTGGTTTCATCTGACCAGAGCACCTTCTTCCACATGTTTGGTGTGTCTCCCAGGTGGCTTGTGGCAAACTTTAAACGACACTTTTTATGGATATCTTTAAGAAATGGCTTTCTTCTTGCCACTCTTCCATAAAGGCCAGATTTGTGCAATATACGACTGATTGTTGTCCTATGGACAGAGTCTCCCACCTCAGCTGTAGATCTCTGCAGTTCATCCAGAGTGATCATGGGCCTCTTGGCTGCATCTCTGATCAGTCTTCTCCTTGTATGAGCTGAAAGTTTAGAGGGACGGCCAGGTCTTGGTAGATTTGCAGTGGTCTGATACTCCTTCCATTTCAATATTATCGCTTGCACAGTGCTCCTTGGGATGTTTAAAGCTTGGGAAATCTTTTTGTATCCAAATCCGGCTTTAAACTTCTTCACAACAGTATCTCGGACCTGCCTGGTGTGTTCCTTGTTCTTCATTATGCTCTCTGCGCTTTTAACGGACCTCTGAGACTATCACAGTGCAGGTGCATTTATACGGAGACTTGATTACACACAGGTGGATTGTATTTATCATCATTAGTCATTTAGGTCAACATTGGATCATTCAGAGATCCTCACTGAACTTCTGGAGAGAGTTTGCTGCACTGAAAGTAAAGGGGCTGAATAATTTTGCTCGCCCAATTTTTCAGTTTTTGATTTGTTAAAAAAGTTTGAAATATCCAATAAATGTCGTTCCACTTCATGATTGTGTCCCACTTGTTGTTGATTCTTCACAAAAAATACAGTTTTATATCTTTATGTTTGAAGCCTGAAATGTGGCAAAAGGTCGCAAAGTTCAAGGGGGCCGAATACTTTCGCAAGGCACTGTATTTAGAACATACTGTTTAGTAACAATGCATGCAGTAAGCAATAACATCTAGGCTCACCCATACTGAGAATGTATTTTAATTAGCAATTGCGTTTTTTTCCCGCTATCCATTCCCTGATCTGATTAGCAGCTGTTGTCAAACACATACAACTATTGCCTTCCTCAATAGCATGTAACAAATTATACTAGATGGATAGCTGAAATGAGAATGACTTCCTGTTATTTAAAGCAAACCACACTTTCTAAATGTCACATATTATAAAACTTTCTATTGTCATATGCCCTGTTTATCAAAAGTGTTGGAAAAACTTGTCAATAATCAACTGACTGGCTTTCTTGATGTCTATAGTATTCTCTGATATGCAATCTGGTTTCACCTCAGGTTATGGATGTGTCACTGCAACCTTCAAGGTCCTAAATGATGTCACCATTGCCCACATTGATTCTAAGCAATGTTGTGCTACTATTTTGATTGACTTGGCCAAAGCTTTTGATACAGTAGACCATTCCATTCTTGTGGGCCGGATAAGGAGTATTGGTGTCTCTGAGGGGTCTTTGGCCTGGTTTGTTAACTACCTCTCTCAAAGAGTGCAGTGTGTAAAGTCAACTGGACAGTTTCATGTCCATCTCTACATTCAAAGACTCAATCATGGACATCTTACAGTCAATTTCGGCTTGATCCGAAAATGTGGTCGGAGGCGCCATATGGATGGTGTGACGCATTTGCGGAGCCTCGGGAGTCATGCAGAGGCCAAATTGAGCTCTGTACCACATCGCCGTGCGCCTCTCAAATTTTGTAACAATGCAGAGGGCGCCGCATAGACATGATTGGTTGATGGTAGGTGAGGGCGGGAGGTCCTGTATAAACACAAACTCATTTCCATGACAACTTCCTTCACAACAGCTCTGCGCTGCTCTGTGAATCGTAAGAAGTATGAATGTCCTGACTTCTGCAGAGGCCATATCACCTTAAATTCACTTCTTAAGGATAGGAGTCCAGTTAACGAAGGACAGTTGTAAATCATACAGCGTCTTGTGTCACCATCGCAGATTTTAGAGAAACAACAAATGTCGGTACATATAAGTGTCTTATATCGGCTGAAAGCTTAATTTTTGTTAATATAACTGCACTTTCGTTTATACAGTAGCTATTACTGCGAAAAAATGCCACGCTATTGTTTGAGGAGAGCTCCTAACAGAATACTAATACCATCAATTTTAACCATCTTCCCTGTCCCTGCTGAAGAAAAGTAGGCCCAAACCATGATGCTGCCACCACCATGTTTGACAGTGGGGATGGTGTGTTCAAGGTGATGAGCTGTGTTGCTTTTACGCCAAACATAACGTCTTGCATTGTTGCCAAAAAGTTCAATTTTGGTTTCATCTGACCAGAGCACCTTCTTCCACATGTTTGGTGTGTCTCCCAGGTGGCTTGTGGCAAACTTTAAACGACACTTTTTATGGATATCTTTAAGAAATGGCTTTCTTCTTGCCACTCTTCCATAAAGGCCAGATTTGTGCAATATACGACTGATTGTTGTCCTATGGACAGAGTCTCCCACCTCAGCTGTAGATCTCTGCAGTTCATCCAGAGTGATCATGGGCCTCTTGGCTGCATCTCTGATCAGTCTTCTCCTTGTATGAGCTGAAAGTTTAGAGGGACGGCCAGGTCTTGGTAGATTTGCAGTGGTCTGATACTCCTTCCATTTCAATATTATCGCTTGCACAGTGCTCCTTGGGATGTTTAAAGCTTGGGAAATCTTTTTGTATCCAAATCCGGCTTTAAACTTCTTCACAACAGTATCTCGGACCTGCCTGGTGTGTTCCTTGTTCTTCATTATGCTCTCTGCGCTTTTAACGGACCTCTGAGACTATCACAGTGCAGGTGCATTTATACGGAGACTTGATTACACACAGGTGGATTGTATTTATCATCATTAGTCATTTAGGTCAACATTGGATCATTCAGAGATCCTCACTGAACTTCTGGAGAGAGTTTGCTGCACTGAAAGTAAAGGGGCTGAATAATTTTGCTCGCCCAATTTTTCAGTTTTTGATTTGTTAAAAAAGTTTGAAATATCCAATAAATGTCGTTCCACTTCATGATTGTGTCCCACTTGTTGATTCTTCACAAAAAATACAGTTTTATATCTTTATGTTTGAAGCCTGAAATGTGGCAAAAGGTCGCAAAGTTCAAGGGGGCCGAATACTTTCGCAAGGCACTGTATTTAGAACATACTGTTTAGTAACAATGCATGCAGTAAGCAATAACATCTAGGCTCACCCATACTGAGAATGTATTTTAATTAGCAATTGCGTTTTTTTCCCGCTATCCATTCCCTGATCTGATTAGCAGCTGTTGTCAAACACATACAACTATTGCCTTCCTCAATAGCATGTAACAAATTATACTAGATGGATAGCTGAAATGAGAATGACTTCCTGTTATTTAAAGCAAACCACACTTTCTAAATGTCACATATTATAAAACTTTCTATTGTCATATGCCCTGTTTATCAAAAGTGTTGGAAAAACTTGTCAATAATCAACTGACTGGCTTTCTTGATGTCTATAGTATTCTCTGATATGCAATCTGGTTTCACCTCAGGTTATGGATGTGTCACTGCAACCTTCAAGGTCCTAAATGATGTCACCATTGCCCACATTGATTCTAAGCAATGTTGTGCTACTATTTTGATTGACTTGGCCAAAGCTTTTGATACAGTAGACCATTCCATTCTTGTGGGCCGGATAAGGAGTATTGGTGTCTCTGAGGGGTCTTTGGCCTGGTTTGTTAACTACCTCTCTCAAAGAGTGCAGTGTGTAAAGTCAACTGGACAGTTTCATGTCCATCTCTACATTCAAAGACTCAATCATGGACATCTTACAGTCAATTTCGGCTTGATCCGAAAATGTGGTCGGAGGCGCCATATGGATGGTGTGACGCATTTGCGGAGCCTCGGGAGTCATGCAGAGGCCAAATTGAGCTCTGTACCACATCGCCGTGCGCCTCTCAAATTTTGTAACAATGCAGAGGGCGCCGCATAGACATGATTGGTTGATGGTAGGTGAGGGCGGGAGGTCCTGTATAAACACAAACTCATTTCCATGACAACTTCCTTCACAACAGCTCTGCGCTGCTCTGTGAATCGTAAGAAGTATGAATGTCCTGACTTCTGCAGAGGCCATATCACCTTAAATTCACTTCTTAAGGATAGGAGTCCAGTTAACGAAGGACAGTTGTAAATCATACAGCGTCTTGTGTCACCATCGCAGATTTTAGAGAAACAACAAATGTCGGTACATATAAGTGTCTTATATCGGCTGAAAGCTTAATTTTTGTTAATATAACTGCACTTTCGTTTATACAGTAGCTATTACTGCGAAAAAATGCCACGCTATTGTTTGAGGAGAGCTCCTAACAGAATACTTTTTTCACCGCGATAGGTTTGATATATTCACCTCTGAAGGTGAAATGTGTACTTACATTCTGCAATCTTGCTTTGATTTATCATCCAAAGGGTCCCAGAGATAACATGAAGTGTTTTTTTGTTAGAAAAAAATAATTTTTCATATCCTAAAAATGTCCATATAGCATGCACGATCGATTTTGCATTTCCACTTGTTCAATTTGCAAAGAAAGAAATCTGAAAATCTAACCCTAAACGTTGTTTCAAGCAGTCAAATCACATTTGTATGTATTCCTCAGAGATCCTAGAACGTAACCAGACTCCACTATATAATTAGGGGTGTAGTATATCCTATAGGACACCAAATTTGGTCAGAGAGCTACGCCTTCATGGCACACCGATGCCAGTCTTAATTTGATCAACTGTATCTTTGTCAAATGAGCACCAATCGGGTTCAAACAAAGCTAGCTAGATTGCCAATGAGATGGGCTTTATGGGAGTATCCGGAAACACTGTATCTGTCGTAAAATGTAGCTTCTAACCTTTTGCGACAGCATGCCTTTTCCTTTTAGACAAAAATGATAAGAATATTCAGAGTAATGAAAACTGGTTGTTTTGCAAATGTTGAACTTATAATATGGCTACTAATACTGGAAAAGCTAAACCAAAGTCCAAGTATACAGATTTGATGATATTCTTGCAAAAAAATGAAATATGAATGCAAATGTCTCCTTCACGATTTGCCCAAATGTACCTGGGTGATTTCACACTAAATGTCATGTAGTTCTTTCATACTTCAAGTTATCCGTCTAAATGACTCAAAATGGCGCCGGAAGAAATGGCAGCAGTTTTACGGACGCCCAACCAACTGCTGTGTTTTTTTTTGTGTTATTTGCAACTTATTTTGTACATAATGTTTCTGCAACCGTATCTTACGGCAAAAAAGAGCTTCTGGATATCAGGACAGTGATCACTCACCTCGGATTAGACAAAGATTTGTGAGAATGCTATTCATTGACTACAGCTCAGCGTTCAACACCATAGTACCCTCAAAGCTCATCACTAAGCCAAGGATCCTGGGACTAAACACCTCCCTCTGCAACGGGATCCTGGAATTCCTGACGGGCCACCTTCAGGTGGTGAGATTAGGTAGCAACACATCTGCCACGCTGATCCTCAACACTGGAGCCCCCCAGGGGTGCGTGCTCAGTCCCCTCCTGTACTCCATATTCACCCACGACTGCATGGCTAGGCACGACTCCAACATGATCATTAAGATTGCAGATGGCACAACAGTGGTAGGCCTGATCACCGACAATGATGAGACAGCCTATAGGGAGGAGGTCAGAGACCTGGCCGGGTGGTGCCAGAATAACAACCTATCCCTCAACGTAACCAAGACTAAGAAGATGATTGTGGACTACAGAAAAAGGAGGACCGAGCACACCCCTATTCTCATCAACGGGGCGTACTGGAGCAGGTTGAGAGCTTCAAGTTCCTTGGCATCCACATCACCAACAAACTAGAATGGTCCAAACACACCAAGACAGTCGTGAAGAGGGCACGACAAAGCCTAAACCCCCTCAGGAAACTAAAAAGATTTGGCATGGGTCCTCAGATCCTCAAAAGGTTATACAGCTGCAACATCAAGAGCATCCTGACCTATTGCATCACTGCCTGGTACGGCAATTGCTCGGTCTCCGACCGCAAGGCACTACAGAGGGTAGTGCGTACGCCCCAGTATATCAGTGGGGCTAAGCTGCCTGCCATCCAGGACCTCTACACCGGTCAGAGGAAGGCCCTGAAAATTGTCAAAGATCCCAGCCACCCCAGTCATAGACTGTTCTCTCTACTACCGCATGGCAAGCGGTACCGGAGTGCCAAGTCTAGGACAAAAAGGCTTCTCAACAGTTTTTATCCCCAAGCCATAAGACTCCTGAACAGATAATCAAATGGCTACACCGTACTTTTTGCATTGTGTGCCCCCCCAACCCCTCGTTTATCTTATATGCATAGTCACTTTAACTATACATTCATGTACATACTGCCTCAATTGGCCCGACAAACCAGTGCCCACATTGGCTAACCGGGCTATCTGCATTGTGTCCCGCCACCCACCACCCGCCAATCACTCTTCTAAGCTACTGCTACTCTCTGTTCATCATATATGCATAGTCACTTTAACCATATCTACATGTACATACTACCTCAATCAGCCCAACTAACTGGTGTCTGTATATAGCCTCGCTACTGTTATAGCCTCGCTACTGTTATAGCCTCGTTACTGTTATAGCCTCACTACTGGTATAGCCTCGCTACTGTATATAGCCTCGCTACTGTTATAGCCTCGCTACTGTTATAGCCTCGCTACTGTTATAGCCTCTCTACTGTTATAGCCTCGTTACTGTTATAGCCTCTCTACTGTTATAGCCTCGCTACTGCTATTTTTCACTGTCTTTTTACTGTTGTTTTTATTTCTTTACTTACCTATTGTTCACATAATACCTTTTTGCTCTGTTGGTTAGAGCCTGTAAGTAAGCATTTCACTGTTTATTTAACCAGGTAGGCTAGTTGAGTACAAGTTCTCATTTGCAACTGCGTCCTGGCCAAGATAAAGCATAGCAATTCGACACATACAACAAGAGAGTTACACATGGAATAAACAAAACATACAGTCAATGATACAGTAGAACATAGAAAACAAAAAGGCTACCGTAATTTCCGGACTATAAACCGCTAATTTATTCCCACGCTTTGAACCTCGCACTTTATACAATGACGTGGCTAATTTATGGATTTTTCCCGCTTTCACAAGATTCATGCTGCCAAAAAACTGAGCACCGTCACATAATGTGACGTAAATCGAGCGCGCTCAAAATTCCCATCATTCTGATTACGGTAGTCATTTTGTCACCCTCATCATGGCAAAGACACGGCGAAATGTATATGATGCAGCTTTCAAGTTGAAGGCGATCGATCTGGCTGTTGGAAAAGGAAATAGAGCTGCTGCATGGGAGCTTGGCCTTAATGAGTCGATGATAAGACGTTGGAAACAGCAGCGTGAGGAACTGACTCAGTGCAAAAAGACAACAAAAGCTTTCAGAGGGAAGAAAAGCAGATGGCCCAAAGTATTTGCAGCCACTCGACATCAGTGTAAATCGTGCATTTAAGGTGGCGCTCCGTGTTCAGTGGGAGGCTTCGATGACAAGTGGGGAGAAATCCTTCACTAAAACGGGCCGCATGCGATGAGCAATTTATGGTCAAGTCTGCCAGTGGGTCCTGACAGCGTGGAGCATTGTCAAAAAATCCACTATCATCAACAGGTTTCGAAAGGCTGGACTGCTGTGTGTTGAAGAGGGCAACATGAGCTCAGCGGGGAATTTGCCTCCGGATGAAAGTGACGAGAGCGACAATGAAAACGATCAAACATCGGATGAAGCAATTTTGAGGCTATTCAACTCCGACACCGAAGGAGATGACTTCAGTGGTTTCAGTGCACAGGAGGAAGAAGATAGTGACCAATGACTTTCTTGGTAGGCGACTGTTTACTGTTATTTTTTTTAAAAATTGTTACAAGCCGTGTTTCGTTAAAGCCTATTTATTTTTGTTACAAGCCGTGTTTCGTTTAAAAGCCTATTTACTTTTGTTACAAGCCGTGTTTCGTTTATAGACTGTGTAAAGTTAATTTGTTTCAATGTACCGGTAGGCACCTGCGGCTTATAGACATGTGCAGCTTATTTATGTACAAAATACATCTTTTTTAATAATTCAGTGGGTGCGGCTTATATTCAGGTGCGCTTAATAGTCCAGAAATTACGGTATATGCAGTGAGTGCAAATGAGGTAAGATAAGGGAGTTAAGACAATATATAGGCCATGGTGGTGAAGTAATTACAATATGGCAATTAAACACTGGAATGGTAGATGTGCAGAAAATGAATGTGTAAACACCTGTTGTATTCAGTGAAAAATAAACTTTGATTTGATTACAAGGTTTCAACTTGTTCCTTTTTCCACATCTCATAGCTTCCCTCAAAAACAGTTACAGTTATGACTGAGTGTCTGTAACTGTGAGATGATTTGATTTGAAACTTTGCGCATACACTGCTGCCATCTTGTGGACACCATCGGAATTACAATCAGTGTGATGGCTAGAACTGGGACCTTTCTGTTGCATTTCAAACATGGTGGTAGAATTTTTTTTTTTTCTTTGTATTTTCTTCTACCAGATCTATTGTGTTATATTCTCCTACATTCAATTCACATTTCCACAAACTGCAAAGTGTTTCCTTTCAAATGGTACCAAGAATATGCATATCCTTGCTTCAGGGCCTGACCTACAGGCAGTTAGATTTGGGTATGTCATTTAAGGCGATATTTTAAAAAAGGGGGGGCTATCCCTTAAATTCTGCACTACCAATGCAGACGTTGGATTCACCATGCAGCGCCTTTTGCTGACAGTTGTGGCTGCTTCGCGTGATGCACTGTCATCTTTACCTTTTTGCCTTTTGTGCTGTTGTCTGTGCCTAACAATGTTTGTATCATTTTTGTGTTGTTTCCTTGTTGTCGTGTGTTGCTACTGGGTTGTTATCATGTGTTGCTGACATGCTGTAGCCTTATGTTATTACACAATTATTAATGGCCATGTTTAATTAATTAAATTGGAAGTTATCAATTGTGATCATGGTCACAGCTCTATAGCAATTGCCGATCAGCTGTTGTTAGAATGCATAAGATTGACAGTAAGTCAGTCAGATTAGGCTACAGGTACAATCTTTTAAAACTATGGCTGTTGTTGACAAGCATATTCAGTTCATAGTCAGTAATATTTGATTCAGTGATTGGAATTGCATGGGGTCGTAATTTCAACAGGCTATTGAGAAACACAAGCACTTCTTGCATTGATATTGCCGAAATGAGATGCAAGCCTATCAGGGGTTATATGCTACCTTCACCTAGCTAAGCAAACCATGGCAAAGTTGAATTACATTCATAAACACAGATTTTAGTCAATAGCCTATGCCTATTGAGATGACAATCTTACGAATAGGCCATTTATAATAGTTTGTTGTCTTGACATCTGGCACATAATAATGGCACAATTGCCAGAAAATAGCCTAACATTTGTTTTTTGAAGTTCATCCAAAAGATTTCAAGATCCTCTGTCCAATTTTCCTCCCTCAAACTCTCCTGTTGGATTTATCTATAGTTGCACATGCGCAAAAGGGATTTATTTACAATCATAGCAGTCAAACAAGTTAAAATTATCTGACAAGTTTAATAAGGGCAATCATCTTTTATCTTGCGACTTATTCAAATTACTTATTCATAGTCCTAAAACGTCTTATGGCTGGGGGGCAGTATTGAGTAGCTTGGATTAATAAGGTGCCCAGAGTAAACTGCCTGCTACTCAGGCCCAGAAGCTAAGATATGCATATTATTAGTAGATTTAGATAGAAACTTTAGAGTGTTTTCTAAAACTGTTTCAATGATGTGAGTATAGCAGAACTCATAAGGCAGGCAAAATCCAACCAGGAAGTGGGAAATTTGTAGGTTTTTGCCTATCCAAGATAGTGTACATTTTGTCCAATTGCACTTCCTATGGCTTCCACTAGATGTCAACAGTCTTTAGAACCTTGTTTCATGATTCTACTGTGAAGGGGGAGCTAATAAGAGCTGTTTGACTAAGAGGTCTGGCAGAATGCCATGAGCTAAATCATGCGCTCGGCCGCGAGAATTGTCTGGTTGAAACATTAATGAAGATGTATGTTAAAAACATCCTAAAGATTGATTCTATACATCGTTTGTCATGTTTCTACGAACTGTAATATAACTTTTTTGACTTTTTGTCTGGACTAAGTGCCTGCGCCTCGTGAATTTGGATTAAACGCGTGAACAAAAAGGAGGTATTTGGACATAAATGATGGACTTTATCGAACGAAACAAACATTTATTGTGGAACTGGGATTCCTGGCAGTACATTCCGATGAAGATCATCAAAGGTAAGTGAATATTTATAATGCTATTTCTGACTTCTGTTGACTCCACAACATGGCGGGTATCTGTATGGCTTGTTTTGGTGCCTGAGCGCTGTACTCAATGTGCTTTTTCCGTAAAGCTTTTTTGAAATCTGACACAGCGGTTGCATTAAGGAGAAGTATATATTTAATTCTATGTATAACACTTGTATTTTTATCAACATTTATGATGAGTATTTCTGTAAATTGATGTGGCTCTCTGCAAAATCACCGGATGTTTTGGAAGCAAAACATTACTGAACATAACGTGCCAATGTAAACTGAGATTTTTTTATATACATTTGAACTTTATCGAACAAAACATACATCTATTGTGTAACATGAAGTCCTATGAGTGTCATCTGATGACATTTTATCTCTATTTCTGCTTTTTGTGACTTCTCTTTGGCTGGAAAAATGGCTGTGTTTTTCTGTGACTAGGTGCTGACCTAACATAATCGCATGGTATGCTTTCGTCATAAAGCCTTTTTGAAATCGAACACCATGGTGGGATTAACAACAAGTTTATCTTTAAAATGGTGTATAATACTTGTATGTTTGAGGACTTGTATTTATGAGATTTCTGTTGTTTGAATTTGGCGCCCTGCACTTTCACTGGCTGTTGTCAAATCGATCCTGTTAACTGGATTTCAGCCATAAGAAGATAACACGCAGTAATTATTTTGATAGAAAACCTCAGTTGTTTCTTACGACGATATTCCTTCTTAATAATTTGCTCAAACGTTATGGAAAAAGGGTTTAGACCATTTCTATTGGATATACAGTACGTGGCAGCTCCTCTCTTGCTTCACCCAAAAAATGTGGGCTAGTTTTTAGGCCTTGTGGGTAGGTTATGAGTGGTCACTGTGCTAGAAAGTTTGGCTACACCTGGCAACCCTGCATGTCATTGGAGGAGTGGGTGAGTGGCAGACTCCCCCCTCCCCCCATATAGTTTTTCTGTGGCTACAGCTAGAGATACAGGTGTCATTTGGTGTGAATCACTTTGCTAGCTTGCTATGTTGAACTTGAATGACTGTTATCCACTGTTAGCATATCTCTTAGTTGTCAATCAAATGTATTTGGCATCAACCAAATGTGAGGGCAGGCAGGAAAGTTTCCATTCAGTTGTCAACATTTGGGTCGGGACAAGCATGCAATGGCAGGCAAACTGCAGAAGGGCGAGCAGGCTACTATTCCCCATCGTTTATCAGTGCAATTATGACGGCCAACTACAAGCTGAAAAAGTTTGAGAGGGTTTATCTACTCCCAAATGTAAGAGGACTCCTGTGGTATTTACAAATTTGCAGAAATCCATTCAGGTGTATTTTGTGGCATTTGGTGAATGTTTTCGAATGATCTAAAGTCACGCGAACACATGATGGCAAATGGCTTATGTGCATATAGGCCTACTGTTGCTCGGACTGGCTATGGTTCACCGGTCTGTGTAGAGTTCGGTCCTGGACAAGACAGATGTTTTATTTACTTCAGTGACTATTAATTGTCCAAACACACGGCCACTTTCCCACTCTATATTGCTATAGAATTTTCACAAATGCCTTACTCTACGTAATTCCCAAACATTCTATGAAAGTAGGTGAAAATAACCACATTTAAGTGCTCGCTTGTCAGAAAATGTTTAAAAAATGTAGATGTTACTAAGATTTCATGTTGCTAAAATGCTGTCAGTTCCACTTTAACATGACCATTTTGTTTTTCTTGAAGAGAGATTGTGATATTGGTTGAGGGTTGGGGTCAATTCTGTTTAAATTCCAGTCAATTCAGAAAGTTAACCAAATTCCAATTAAACTATTTCCTAATTGAAAAGCATTGCCGAAAATTTTAATTGCAATTTAAGTGTATATCTTGAATTGATACGGAATTGACCACAACCCTGATTGGTTGATGACGAGTGGCAAAAATTCATGCACGTTTCTCTCTCATTTCAGTACACAACACACAAAATTGAGAATCGAAAAACTGGATCTTATTACCCATTTGTCTTCAATGATGTCATGGGTTTTGAGAAACCGAATGGCAAAGGAGTGCATGAAGATGACCTTAAGAAAGCACTGACAGGACATGTGAAAGAGGGTCACAAGGTAAAATCTATCTAGCACAACAGCACTGCATGCTCATTACTATGTGAAAGAGATTTTGTGATTTAATAATTAAATTCCTGCCATTGTTAATATGCTGGAACTCAATATGAAGTCTTGTTTTTGTACTTTGTCTCATTCTGTCTAGTTCAATCCGAGTCATTCATTGACCGAGGGCGATTTGGGCTACAATAAGTCCCCCAGTCCAAGTGACAGAGCCCACTGCCTGGTCAATCTGATTCCAGCAGATAAGATTGCTCTCATGGATGATGAGGTCATCAAGAAGATGAGGGCCATTAGATTAGTGGCCAGTGATTTGGGTAAGTGGAGAAAGACATTATTGAGCACTATTACTGTAGTCACTGATATATAAGATAAAATATATACTGTAGCGATGCTGGTTTATAAGCTTGGTTATCAACTATGACACTTGAGCATGTTTTTGTGGCACAGTCAATGGCACTCTGGCCTTCACGCCAGAAGGTTTAGGGTTCGAGTCGCACTCCTTGCCTGTTTCATTACAATACTTTATCGTCCTTTGTGCTTACAACCCAACCCACTGAGTCGCACACACTCCCCAATGGTCTGGAAGTAATGGGTCAGTCACAGGCAAATACTTATTACACATAGGCAAATACTTATCAGAGACTCTTTTTCAGGAATTCCCCAAGTGGTCATCCTCACCAGGGTTGATATAGCTTGTCCATTGGTGAAAGAAAACTTAAGAAATATGTATCTAAGCAAGTATATCAAGGAGATGGTGAGACATTTTCATGAACTTAATAGGGTCATAATATTCCAGTTCAGTATTTTACAACTTTTTCTAACAGGCAGCTAGCTGCATGCCCTTACCACTCTAATTAGCTAGTGGTGGTATGAGTTAACTGAAGCTTGTAGTGGCTATTTAAAGAAAACTAATGGATTACAGTTTATCCTTGCCCATGAACTACTAAAGTTGAGGAACCGTCTACCATTAAGTTGTAAAATACTGAACTTCCCATTTAAATCACAGTGTATAGTGAGCTCAAATGTATATGACAAATACTTTTGGAAGGCACGTGTGGATATATTCAACTCATTTTATGTTTTTGTTGAAGATGGAGAAATGCAGTATAAAGCTGGGCGTCCCAGTGAACTGCATCTTTCCTGTGAGGAACTACCACGAGGAAATCGAATTGGACGAAGACATGGATGTGCTGTTATTTAGAGCACTGAAGCAGATGGTCGACTTTGGAGACGATTTCCTAAAGGAGATGGAACAATCTTAAACAAGACTTGTGCCTAAGCTATCGACACCATCTGTGTGAAGCATGCCCGACATAGAATAACAGAGATTGTGGTCTCAGCCATATTTAAAAATGGCAAATACAGCTCCCCATTGATATAGTGAGATAGTTATTATTACGGCGCATTTCATTCTAATAATAATAATACAGCATCATCATCTAAATGTTGATAATACGATCTGTGTTCTCCATTGATGTCTGTTTATCTGAGTTTGATTGGTTATATATATATATATATCAAACATTATTTTAACATTTCTACAAACTTCAAAGTGTTTCCTATCCAATGGTACCAATTATATGCAAATCTTGGCTTCTGGCCCTGAGTAACAGGCAGTTTACAGAAATTCAGAAAAAATACCCTAGCCTGAGTAAGATATTTGTGCTCTATTGATGTCTGTTTTGAGCTGAGTTTGATTATACCTATAAATTCCTAGAGGTGCATGCCATGTTTGTTTTGTGAAAATACTTATTACAAGTGACTTGCAGCCAAAATCTACATCTCTGTGTGAGTTTTTTCTATATTTCCCTCCTTTCGAGGAATAACATTTTGGAAGTTCTATTGAGATTAATGCGCCTAGGATCGTCACCACAAGATACAAAGATCCCTCAACTGGCAACAGTGGAGGCTGCTGAGGGGAGGATGGCTCATGATAATGGTTGAAACAGAGCGAAAGGAATGCCATCAAACACATAGAACACGTGTGTTTGACACCATTCCACTCAAGTCATTACTCCGTCCTCCCCAATTAAGATGCCACCAACCTCTTGTGACTGATATTCATCTTAAAAAAAGAACAGGCAGACGACAGACTGGACGATGGAGGTTAGACAGACACTGGAAAAGGAGTGCGTGCAAATGAAGGTCAGTGAACATCAGGGAGCAGCAAGGTCCATTCAGTAAGAGAGACCCTTAATTAACCATTGTGTGGTGTTCAGGTCTGTGGGACCCATTTTCAATGTTAACAAAAAGAAAAATGATACCAATAATTATTTTTTCAACCTGAGACTCATTGGCCTTGGCTCATTTTATGTGAAGAACATGCAAAATAACACCTTTTCATTGAGTGCACCCCCTTCACATTGATATTACATATGTGGTGTTCGGGCCCACTGGACCCGAGGGTAATAAAAGTGTGGAGAAAAAGTGTGTATAGGTGTAAACAAGTATAAAATGAAACAAACAGGTTTTCCTCCTCCCTTGGCCTGATGTTTCAACATAGACAGGCAGGATCTTGGTGCTCCCTGCCTGTCTGCCACTTTTCTCACAGTCTTTACGCTTTGTAGAATGTAAAACTACACAATGTCTTGCGGGAACCTGAACCACATTATTACAATACAATATTTCGATACGTTGTAAAAAAAATATTTAAAAAATAAGTATTTTCCCATACTCTACCCCAGCCTGGTGCAAATTGGGGGAAGGACACAACAAATAAACAGCTTTGCATGTGTGGCTCTTTACAACAATCAATCAGTATGGCAAAAATGATCACTGCTCAGAGGGCCATAGAAACATTTTTTTGTAGAGAGAGAAGCTGGTGTGGAAGGATCGTCTTCCACTTTGGAAGATGAAGAATTTTCTTAATATTATTATGAGGATCATGTCTCTGTCAATTCGGAGTCTGACAGTGAGTTCGAAGAAGAGGATGAGATTGACCCTAAGCCAGCCCATCAGCAGCCAGCCCCAGGACCAGCCGGTCAACAACCAGCTCATCAGCAGCCTGCAGGAGGAGAAATATGGATGTCAAAACATTTAGAAAATGAATGGTCTTCTTGCCCAAGGAATGAGCCACCCCTCATGGCTGCCAATGTGATAATAATGGAATCAGGGTGGACAAGGATGGTGGTTACTCATGTTCAGGACATAAAGTCTTCTTTTGAACTGTTCATCCCAGACACCATCCAGAAAATCATTCTGGACTGCACTAATTTGGAGGGAAGGTGTGTTTTTGGAGAGAGATGGAAGGAGATGGACCAAGCTCATTTACATGCATACTTTGAGGTTCTTATCCTTTCTGGTGTTTTCAGATCCAATAGGGAATCCACAGAATCCCTGTGGGATGCAGAAACTGGCAGAGAACTTTCCTGTGCAAAAATGTCTCTGGAAAACTTCCACATGATTTCCAGGATTATCCTCTTCGATAACTGAGACACCAAAGCAGCTTTGCGGCAGAGAGACAAGCTAGCTGCAATCAGGTCAGTGTAGAACAGGTGGGTGACCCACCTTCCCCTGTTTTACAGCCCTGTGCCCAAAGTTACTGTTGATGAGAAGCTTATGCCATTTAGGGTCCGCAACCCCTTCAGGCAGTACATACCGTCTAAACCCGCAACATATGGAATCAAGATCTGGGCTGCCTGTGATGCTGCTTCATCATATGTGTGGAACTTGCAAGTGTATACGGGGAAGTCAGATGGAGGAGCCCCTGAGAAGAACTAAGGGATGCAGGTTGTCCTGGACGTGACACAGGAACGTGGCCACAACATCACATGCAATAACTTTTTTACTTCGCACAAGTTGGGACAGGAGCTCCTCAAGAGTGAGCTGACGATGGGAGGAACAGTATGAAAAAACAAGCCAGAGCTCCCACCTTAGCTGTTGAATACACGGAACAGGCCTATCAATTACTCTAAGTTTGTGTTCAGGGCCGACACATCCCTAGAGTCCTACGTGCCAAAGAAAGGTTGCTGTCTATATTGCTTGTAATTGATAACAGTCAACATCTAAGTATTAAGTAGTTTCACGTAAATTGTATTGGCTGTATTGTTTTAAAACCCCAATAATGTTGTGGGTTCATCAGACCTGCAAACATTGAGTGAATAATAAAAACATGAACACCACACAAGGGTTAACAGCACTGTTGTCAACTTTTCTGCTATTAAAGAGAATCAGCATTAAAGGATATGCAAATGGGAGTGGATGGAACATTGTATGAACTGACTCAAGATAATCCTATTGAAATAAGTGACTTTTTGAAAATATCAGGAACAAACCAAGAAAGAAAATGTAACTGGTAAAACACGCATGGCCCTTGTTTCACGTTATTAAATATCTTGAAAGGGATTAAGTAAAAGGGCTAGAGGATGATGGTATGTCTGAACCTTAAAGGCATGATAAATGAGATGCAGGAGGTTAGTGACGTTAGCTCCACAGCAAATTGAAATGAAGAGCAAGAAAACCTGCAAACAGAGCTAGAGCAATTAAGGCTTTCACTAAAACTAAAGGAAAGTGAGATGTTGGAGCTTGTTAACCAACATGGAAATGACACAGACGCAAACCAGACCACGCAACCCTCCTCAAAACACAGTGCCAATACAGGGACACGCCACAGAATGGCACAAAGAGTTCAAGACATCCGGTCAAATAGGTGAACCAGGCCAGAAAGACAGACTCACGTTCTCCAGTCTAGCTCACCAAATCAAAAACGGACTGACTACAGGGTATCCAGAGATAGAAATAGTGGATGCAGTGGTAAGAGCTATTGCACCAGGGCTGCAAATGTGGAGCTATCTGGAAGGAAAGTCAGAAATTGCTCTCCACACACTGAGGAGAATAGAGTGCCACAGTATGAGTCATAATACCCATAAAACCTAGAAGTCAAACAGGGAAATGGTTCCAATCCTTTTTCCACCATTCATTTTAGAAACATAAAATAAGGACTGTGTTTTGTGGAGGCTTAGCCTAGCGTGAAGTTTTGATAACCGTGTAAATCTCTCTGGAACAAGGAGACTTTTAACAATATATTCGCTTGTATTTACAAATATGAAATGCTAATTAGCTGCTACTGTGACTATCATAAAAAAACTACAAATGCCATGATAATCTGGACGAGACTGCTAAATTGAGGCAAAGGATACAATCTCTGGATTAACGACCTAATGTTAGCTAAAGGCAGTATTGAAATGAATTGACTAAATGGCTAATTTTGTGAACTGCCTCGTGAAAGTTTTAAATTGACACAATACAATACTTGTTAGCAAAGGTGTCAGCTAGAGATGACGTGCAGGAGCTTGCAGGGATTTGTAGTTTTGTATTATGTCTACTTTGATGCTAATCAACAATTTCAAATCTGAGTAGATAGAGCGGAATATATAGATAAGTCACCTTGCCCTAGACTTACAGAGATTTAAATTATTATCAAAACCTCACGGCAGGGTACGCCTACATGAAACACAGACCTTATTGTAACTGTGTATTGGAAAAATGTATGGTGGAAAAATTATTGGAACCATTTCCCTGTTTGACCACTAGGTTTTATGGGTATTATTACACCTCCACTGTGGGGCTCTAAACTGCAACAGAACTGTATAGCCAACTCACATCAGAAATCCAGAGCAGCAAAGAGGCCCCACAAAATGTTCTTAGATATAATCCATTCCTTAGATATGAGACAGAAAATCCTATTTGCCTTACAGAAAGCAGTCTGTCCTCATGAATGTCCCAGCAGTGGTCCAGAGCATGTTCATGCATACTGGTCCACAAAATGACAACATAAGAACATACATGCAGCCATATCTCCTAGACACAAAAACTACAGATGCTGCTTCTAGAGAAACTGAACACTGCATGTGCTAATGAGACAGAGTAACAGAACAAAAGGAAAATGGATATGCCACAGCGGCTCGTCACCAGCAGAACACACCAAAACTCCCCACTGAGCTGGTATCAGAGCTAAAATGACTGAGGTCTGATATGATGGTGTTAAAGAACCTGAATGTTGGATTCTCACAAATCTGAGAATCCATTTAACAACCTGTGTTCATACCGCAGCAATAAAAATAAAATAGTGCTTTTCTTGTAAGAAAACACTCTCTGTTAAAGAGAATATCAAAATGAACACTGCTGAACACAGAAAATACTGCACACAGAGACCGTACTCCGGCATGAAGTGGAATGTAACGAAGAAGAACTCTAAGTCAGTGCTCTCCAACCCTGTTACTGGAGAGCTACCCTCCTGTTGATTTTCAATCAAACCCCAGTTGTAACTAACCTGATTCAGCTTATCAACCAACCAATTATTTGAATCAGGTATGCTACATTACGGTTGGAGAAAAAAACCTACCAGATAGTAGCTCTCCAGGAACAGGGTTGGAGACCACTGCACTAAGGTAAACCAGCCTTCTACTGTAACTGCCTTAGTCGGAAAACAATATCTTGTTGCTATTTGCAGGATCAGAGAACTCAGGCCTTGTGGGACACTGGCTCTCAGGTGTGTATCATTGATGAACTGTGGAAAACTTACCTGGTGTTAGGCTGAGAAATGTTTCAGATATAATTGACTCGCCTGACTCACTAAAGATAGTATCTGCCAATGGAATGAACATGCCTTATGTAGGTTGGATAGAAGTGACTTTCAAACTGGCCTCAAGAGGCAACTGACATTGATGAACAAGTCATCCCAGTGCTTGTGATGAAGGGAAGACATCTATCTCATTCCATTATTGACTTTAATGTGATTGAGAAAATTGTCAACAACAGTGAACAGTCAGGAGGCACATGCATAGAAGGTCAAAGGTGATGTTATCGGGATGATAACACGTTTTTAGGGGAGTGTGTGATAGAATGAAATGTGCCTTAATAATGCCGAAGCAGTACAGCATCATAATGTGTACGGGTAAGCGATATGCTGTTCATTTATTTGAATTTTGAAAATATGATCTGGGTGCTATGCTATATTGATGTCCATTTGATCTGAATATGATTGGTTATACCTGCGAATGAAATGTTGATATTACCGTCTATGTGCTCTATTCAGATTCAGAGATTTAGAGGGTTTAATAGTCACATGTACAGGGTTCAAATCTAATTTTATTTGTCACATGCGCCGAATACATCAGCTGAAGACCTTACCGTGAAATGCTTACTACAAGCCCTTTACTAACAATGCAGTTTTAAGAAAAGTAACAATAACAAGCCTATATACAGGGGATACCGATACCGAGTCAATGGGCGGTGGTACAAGTTAGTCGAGGTCATTTGTACATGTAGGTAGGGCTAAAGGTACTTTGCAGAAATAATAAACAGCGAGTAGCAGCAGCGTAAAAGAAAGGGGGGAGGGTCAAGGCAAATAGTCCGGGTTGCCGTTTGATTAGCTGTTCAGCAGTCTTATGGCTTGGGGGTAGAAGCTGTTAAAAAGTATTTTGGACCTTCACTTGGCACTCTGGTACCGCTTGCTGTGCGGTAGCAGAGAAAACAGTCTATAACTTGGGTGACTGGAGTCTCTGACAATTTTTAGGGCTTTTCTCTGACAAGCCTATTATATAGGTCCTAGATGGTGTTGTTGCCTACTCTTACCACCTGGGGTCGGCAGTCAGGAAATTCAGGATCTAGTTGCAGAGTGAGGTGTTTAGTCCCAGAGTCCTTAACTTAGTGATGAGCTTCGTAGGCACTAAGGTGTTGAACGCTGAGCTGTAGTCAATGAGCAGCATTCTCACATAGGTCCGGGAGGATGATGTTGATATGAGCCATGACCAAAACACTTCATGTCTACCGACGTGAAGTGGGGCGGTAATCATTTAGGCAGGTTACCTTCGCTTCCTTGGGCATGGGGACTATAGTGGTCTGCTTGAAACATGTAGGTATTACAGACTCGGTCAGGAAGAGGTTGGAAATGTCAGTGAAGACACTTGACAGTTGGTCCGCGCCTGCTTTGAGTACACGTCCCGGTAATCCGTCTGGCCCAGCAGCTTTGTGAACGTTGACCTGTTTAAAGGTCTTGTTCACATCGGCTACCGAGAGCGTTATCACAAAGTTATCCAGAACAGCTGGTGCTCTCGTGCATGCTTCAGTGTTGCTTGCCTCGAAATTGCATGAATCCCGGAACATATCCCAGTCTGTGCTAGCAAAACAGTCCTGTAGTGTAGCATCCGCTTCATCTGACCACTTCCGAATTGAGCGAATCACTGGTTTTTCCTGCTTTAGTTTTTGCTTGTAATCAGGATATAATTATGGTCAGGTTTGCCAAATGGAGGGTGGGGGAGGGCTTTGTATGCATCTCTGTTTGTGGAGTAAAGGTGGTCTAGGATTATTTTATCCCATGGCTGCACATGTGACATGCTGGTAAAAAATTTGGTAAAACTGATTTGAGTTTGCCTGCATTAAAGTCCTAAGCCACTAAGAGCACCGGTTCTGGGTGAGCAATTTCTTCTTTGCTTATGGCCTTAGAACTGGTTGAGAGTGGTCTTAATTCCAGTTTATTTATGTGGTGGTAAACAGAAGGCTATGAATAATATAGATGAGAATTCTCTTGGTAGATAGTGTGGTCTACAGCTTATCATGAGGTGCTGTAGCAGGCTCAAGGGTGTGGGATTTCAACGTCACTAAGTTCAATACCAAAACATGCACCAGTAGCACAAATAGAATGCAAATGGGGAGTTGTAGGGATTTCGGTACATGAGGAAAGAAGAGGGAATTCACCAATCACCTAACAGTTCACAAGCCGTTCTCATTGTCCGGTCCATTTTCCTGGGGAAATCCTCACACCCGGGTCCTCAGGCAATCCAGGCTGGTACACAAGGGGGGTTGTCCGACAGTCCAGGTCACAACGTGTTATCACACAGATATTGTTCTCGCTTCTTCCCCTCTTCATAACACTCTTGGTTCTCTCCTACTCTGCCCCTTTGTGCAGGCTGCTTCCTCCTTTATCCAAAAGCACTCCCTTGATTAACGAACAACAGCCTTGCCTCGTTGGGGCAGGAAGTTCAAATATGGCTAAGGGGGGGAGCCAGCGGCCTGACAGATATCTCCCCTCAATCCCCATTCCCCTCACCTCCCTCTGCCGTCTGCCACAGAACTCTACCTCAGGCGAGCAATACCTCAAGGCTTCTTTAATATTAGCATTCACGCACCAGCTGTTATTGACAAATAGACACACACCCCCACCCCTCGTTTTACCAAAGGTAACGTCTCTCTTCTGCCGGTGCATGGAAAATCCCGCTGGCTCTATATCGTCGTTCAGCCACGTCTTGGTGAAACATAAGATGTTATAGTTTATAATGTTCCGTTGGTAGGATAATCCTAATCGTAGGTCATCAATTTTATCTTCCAATAATTGCATGTTAGCAAAAAGAATGGATGGCAGTGGGAGTTTACTCGCTGGCCTACGAATGCTCAGAAGGCTGCCCGTTTTTCCTGCGTTTTTTCTTCACGCAAAAGGCAGGGGTCTGGGCCTGTTCCCGTGAAAGCAGGATATCCTTCTCGCCAGACTCGTTAAAGGAAAACATTTCTTCCAGTCCATGCTGAGTTATCGCTGTTCTGATGTCCAGAAGTTATTTTCTGTCACAAGAGATGGTAGCAGCAACATTATGTACACAATAAGTAAAAAAAGAAGTTACACAAAGCGCAAAAAACGAACAAAATAGCACAATTGGTTGGTAGAATGAAAAATGTCAGCCATGTTCTTCGGCGCCATCTTGTGTGTGTGTATGGATAGAGTTCCAAGAAAAGACAGGAGAAGATGGCAAAGGAGATAGTGATGAGAGTGAGAGCATACAGTATGAAATTAAATACCCCTTGGGATCTAAAATGAGTTTGGGGTGCCCTCTTGTGTCTCTCTTTTGTTCATTTGAGGATACTACAGTCACCTCTAGTGGAGGTTCTTAGAACACTGCTATTCAAATCAAATCAAATGTATTTGTCACATACACATGGTTAGCAGATGTTAATGCGAGTGTAGCGAAATGCTTGTGCTTCTAGTTCCGACAATGCAGTAATAACCAACAAGTAATCTAGCTAACAATTCCAAAACTACTACCTTATAGACACAAGTGTAAGGGGATAAAGAATATGTACATAAAGATATATGAATGAGTGATGGTACAGAGCGGCATAGGCAAGATACAGTAGATGGTATTGAGTACAGTATATACATATGAGATGAGTATGTAAACAAAGTGGCATAGTTAAAGTGGCTAGTGATACATGTATTACATAAAGATGCAGTAGATGATTTAGAGTACAGTATATACGTATACATATGAGATGAATAATGTAGGGTATGTAAACATTATACTAGGTAGCATTGTTTAAAGTGGCTAGTGATATATTTTACATCATTTCCCATCAATTCCCATTATTAAAGTGGCTGGAGTTGAGTCAGTGTGTTGGCAGCAGCCACTCAATGTTAGTGGTGGCTGTTTAACAGTCTGTTGGCCTTGAGATAGAAGCTGCTTTTCAGTCTCTCTGTCCCTGCTTTGATGCACCTGTACTGACCTCCCCTTCTGGATGATAGCGGTGTGAACAGGCAGTGGCTCGGGTGGTTGTTGTCCTTGATGATCTTAATGGCCTTCCTGTGACATCGGGTGGTGTAGGTGTCCTGGAGGGCAGGTAGTTTGCCCCCGGTGATGTGTTGTGCAGACCTCAGTACCCTCTGGAGAGCCTTTACGGTTGTGTACCAGGCGGTTGCCGTACCAGGCGGTGATACAGCCCGACAGGATGCTCTCGATTGTGCATCTGTAGAAGTTTGCGAGTGCTTTTGGTGACAAGACAAATTTCTTCAGCCTCCTGAGGTTGAAGAGGCACTGCTGCGCCTTCTTCACAACGCTGTCTGTGTGGGTGGACCAATTCAGTTTGTCCGTGATGTGTATGCCGAGGAACTTAAAACTTACTATCCTCTCCACTACTGTCCCGTCGATGTGGATAGGGGGGTGCTCCCTCTGCTGTTTCCTGAAGTCCACGATCATCTCCTTTGTTTTGTTGACGTTGTGTGTTATTTTCCTGACACCACACTCCGAGGGCCCTCACCTTCTCCCTGTAGGCTGTCTCGTTGTTGGTAATCAAGCCTACCACTGTAGTGTCATCCGCAAACTTGATGATTGGGTTGGAGGCGTGCATGGCCATGCAGTCGTGGGTGAACAGGGAGTACATGAGATGGCTCAGAACGCACCCTTGTGGAGCCCCAGTGTTGAGGATCAGCGGGGTGGAGATGTTGTTACTTACGGAGTAGTCTTTGTGTCTTGGGAACATTTGGTTATCAATATACAGTTTATCGACTACAAGAGCTACACGTTTCCCTTTTAATCTATTCTCCTTGAAGATTGGGTACAGAACTTTGCGCCGTTCTGCAATTTCCTTTGGGAACTGACCATTCATGCCTATTTTCGTGCCAGCGCGTCTTTTACCCAGGCTTTGAACCATTATTTTATCAACGACTGGGCGCTCATATCTCTGTCCGAAATGGTGTACAGGTTCGAGTTGGATTTTGTAGACAGCTTTGCGTGGAATCTGAAGCGCTGTAAGAAGGAATTCCTTCACCCCACTTTCAGGAACTTCAGGAACAGATTTTCTCTCATAGATCTAGTCTGTATGTCAAGTAACGCTTCTCTCAGAAAGATGTTCTCCTTTTAAAGTTCATTAATATCAATTTCAGTCCCTTTTAGCTTGTTTGTTTCTTTCTCCATTGTCACATCTTTTTCGTCACTCATCTTGAGGTTCGCCTTCAACTCCTTTATATCTTTACTGACTAATTCAAGTATGCCCAGTTTGTCATTTATTGATTTTAACAAGCATAAATCGTCTGTGTCTGTCGGAGTCGCGTTTTCTTTTGTAGATTGGATCTCCTTGTTTACTCTCCGTCATGTTTGGGTGTTGCTTGTTTACGTAATATTTGTCTCTACCTTTTTATAGTCTCTAATTTGTTTTGTGTCAGTCCGCCATCTTACCCTCTCCCATCTCACAGTTGTGTCAGTCCGCCATCTTACCCTCTCCCATCTCACAGTTGTGTCAGTCCGCCATCTTACCCTCTCCCATCTCACAGTTGTGTCAGTCCGCCATCTTACCCTCTCCCATCTCACAGTTGTGTCAGTCCGCCATCTTACCCTCTCCCATCTCACAGTTGTGTCAGTCCGCCATCTTACCCTCTCCCATCTCACAGTTGTGTCAGTCCGCCATCTTACCCTCTCCCATCTCACAGTTGTGTTAGTCCGCCATCTTACCCTCTCCCATCTCACAGTTGTGTTAGTCCGCCATCTTACCCTCTCCCATCTCACAGTTGTGTCAGTCCGCCATCTTACCCTCTCCCATCTCACAGTTGTGTCAGTCCGCCATCTTACCCTCTCCCATCTCACAGTTGTGTCAGTCCGCCATCTTACCATCTCCCATCTCACAGTTGTGTTGGACCGGTGTTTCCTGACTTAAAGGGAACCAGCAGCACTTTGTTCTCCACCCCCTCCATAGCCCCAATGCAATACTGTCCATGGGATACATTTAGGGTTGTGGAGGATAACTATTATACCTGTCTTAGCTAAAGTGGTGTGGGAAATGCTCAGTAGGGTCTCTACTAACCATTGGGGGCTGTGTCGTACATATCCAGCAGCAGTTCGTTCTCCACCCCCTCCGTAGCCCTCCGTAGCTCTCCGTAGCCCTCCGTAGCCCTCCATAGCCCCCAATGTAATACAGTGTGTTACAGTGTATTGCATTGGTGCCTATGGAGGGGGCGAATTGAAAAGCCAGCAGCAGGCCGTGCGACACAGTCCACCTCAAACTAACCATATTTGTTTAGTAGAGACCCCGATTGAGTATTTCCCACCCCAGATTATGACAGGGGGTAAAGTTCTCTACAACCAAATATGTATACCATTTACAGTGTATTGAATTGAAGGCTATGGATTGGGCAGAGTGAAAAGCCAGGACTGAGCACTCTCTATTAAACCTGTGGCCCAGCACACGAGACAAATTCAAGTTTTCCAGACTCTATTGAGTAATTCCAATAACATCTATTTGTACTTTATTTAGTGCATTTATTTAAATATAGCCTACACAGTAGTTTCAACATATAACTATTTGTTTAAACTTTCAAAAGAAATGCTGGTATAAATAATATAATATTTAAAGTAAAATAAGTCAAATTATCCATACATTTTTTCTAAGGTGGTTGCAATGCTGGAAACAGGAAACTGTTTCACATTAGGCCTGTCGTGACATTTTACTGACTATCCCTAATTGCACTGTGCTCTTGTAGTAAATCACATGACTTCTTCAGAACTCACACTCCTTAGATAGACATCTCTAACCTGTTCCCATGAACATGTGATCAAGCTAGTAACATTATAGATTTTTTTTAAAGATACATCCTGATTAAGGTCAATAGACTGAAACGTGGAATAAACTGTGGTAACGTGCGTCTCGGTGAGAGGTGTAGGAGTCAGGCGCAGGAGAGCAGGGATGTCTGAGAAGCGTGTTTAATAATATAGTCCACCAATACAAAAATGGCACAGACGAAAATCCAAACGAAGCTCTCGAATACTCAAACTCGTGCAAACGCACGGAGGAACAAACACAGTTCCGACACTTTACATACACGTGCGTAATAGTGAAAACATCAAATATAATCGAGCACAATACACACAAATCTAATCCCGCACGAACTAAGGCAGGCAACAGGTACCCTATATATACACAGAAATAAACGTAAATTAAACCAGGCGTGAAAAGAATCACAGACAAAACAAACCGAAAAGGAAAAAGGTATCGGTGGGGGCTAGTAAACCGGCGACGCCGACCGCTGAGCGCCGCCCGAACAGGGAGAGGAGTTACCTTCGGTAGAAATCGTGACATAAACAGATTAAGAAAACCATAAATGATGCTATCGGAGCATACCTGATACAGTGTATTCTCTGAAATATATGACTACAATGGCACTAGATTAACCAGTAAATGCTTGCCTAACAACAGTGACCTTGATGCGGTGGCTAGACTTCACTGATGTAAGAGGGGCCTCTAACTTTTACTTTCACTATTGTCATGCCTGAAGCTGGTAGGGAAAACTGATTAGTAAGAACAGGTTATGTCCTTTTTGAAAGTAGACTTGAACAAACAATACCAAACAATCAATCCCATGTTGGTGTTCCACATGAGCATGTTGTCTTAGTTTATTCACTTAGTTTAAATCATTATTTGAAAACAATTTCTAGAGACACTATTTCAAACTGGTCTGTTTCTGTGTCCTCAGAGGTGTGTTGACATTGCACAGTACCATATTTCCGATAGAGTTAGTTGACACTTAATTTATGAAATACATATATAGGACTCATACCACTGGAATGCTAATTTTCAACAATGTCAGGTTAGTGGCGAGCCAGCAACCAGAGGGTTGCCAGTTCAAATCCCGGATCCGATGGGTAAATTCTGTGGGGAAGTGAGCTGGCAACCGGAGGGTTGCTGGTACAAAATCCCAGATGCCATTGCCTGCTGTTGTGCCCTTGAGCAAGTCACCCCACAACAACAGGTCCCAGGGCACCCAGTGTGGCAGCCCCCTGCACCTCTCCAAAACCTGTATGTGTATGTATGTATGTGTGTCTTTCGTAGGGGTTGGGTTAAAAGCTGAAGTAACATTTCGGTTGGACCTTGTGTGCATTTGACCAATAAACGGATCTTAATCTATAGTCTGTAAATGTACAGTAAATTATCCAGGACTGCAACAGCAACTTCAACAATTATGACACTCACTTTATAAAATATGAGCATAGACATAGCTACTCCGCCATTTCATACAGTAACAAGTTCACTTTGAACCTTATGATAGGTAAAGGAGGACTGAAACTATTGTTGAATGAATGTCCTACCAACACTAACAGACTTTCACAGACCATTCCCAGAGTAGAGGGACATAGATAAGCAGATTGGGAAGCAGTTGATTATACAGTACAGACAATTATAATTCAAACTCAAGATTTGAATGAAATTCTAAATGTATTTTCAGTTAGAAATCAGAAATGATGCCAACCCTTTTGTGGACGCACTGGACCATAGTTGGAGAGTAATCTGATCATGGTGATTGGATCACAAAAGTCAGGTGTAAATACCAGGTGTGAACAGGGCTTCTTTAGATGGAGGTATTATACAGTGACACGCTGTAGATCGAGTACTGTACATCCATCAGTCAGCTTGTGATAGCTTGAAGCCCTCTGCAAAGTCCACCATCTGCCTCAGTGCTCTCAATAGCAGCACATCCATGTCATCATCCAAGTCGATTTCCTCGTGGTAGTTCTTCACAGGCAGGATGCAGTTCACTGGTACCCCCAGTTCATTACTACACTGCTCCATCTGCAAGAAAGAATATGGTTGCAATTCAATCAGATGAGTAGAATAAGACATTTGGACATGTACCTCACAGGAAGACGAAAAAGCATAAATTAAAGTGCTCCCTCAAACCATTTATTTCATACTGTAGGCCAGGGCCTATGGTCCAGGAGTGCCTATCTTGGCAACCCGGAACCAGTCCGAGATACGAAACTCATGAAAACTGCGAAATCCTATAATTAATCCAAATAGCAAGTAACACAAAACCAGCGCACCAAAATAATCTCCCGACAGACATAACATGTAAATGTTTTCCTCATCAAGAGAGATTATGGAGCTCCAAATCTGCAAATACTTGCATTTCTAGCAAAACTTTCATAATATCATTCACTTACCTTCTTCTTTATATACTTGCTCCAATAGACCTTTTTCAGGTCTTCCCTCACCAATGGACAGGCTAAATCCACTTTGGTGAGAATAACCATTTGGGGAATCCCTGCCAAATACATGGAAACCAATTGAATCTTGTGTCTCTTCCATCTTATTACTACTAAACATCTAAAGTATCACATCAGTTTGTAAATGTATTAAATAATTTGTTTATTTTACATGAAAATATACTGTGTTATTAGTGAAAAATGCATATTTAAAACTGGGTTCAAGACCAGGGCAACATTCATTTTCCAAACGTTGTTGAATGTTGCAGATAGAAATGTCATGACCGGAGAGGACATGAATCCTTGGTCTATAGGTTGGAGAGGCATGTTTGTTCTACACTAAATATTTCTATCTGAACGATCCAAAACGTTGCATACTGCTGAACGCGCCCCAGGGTTCAAACTCTGCTCTGATATGGGCTGATAAGCACCGACTAGTCGAATGTATGATGAGGCCCCGCCACAACATTATATATTATAAACAATGTTCCATAAAACCTTGTTACCTATGTTACTTGCAACTAGTCTGATGGCTCTCATCTTCTTGAAGATATCATTCGCCTCGTCATTCTTGTTGGCATTCATCATAGGTAGTTTATCAGCTGGTATTGCACTAACTAGGCAGTGAACTGTGTCAGATGGAGTGGGGGCCTTGACATAGTACTCATTCTCCTCTTCTAAAGGTGATACAGGATTAAACTGGTGGAAAAAGAGGGGGAAACAATGTTTATTATAGACAGCAAACATATTTACAGACTGAGAAGTTGCTGTGTTCAGTTCTTACCATGTAACCCTCTTTTACATGCCCCTTCAGGGCCTTGACAATGTCCGCATCATAAACTCCTTTGTTAATACCATTCTCCAGCCCCATGACATCATAGAAGAGGAAGGGGTAGTAGGTTCCAGGTTTTTCTTTCACAATTTTGTGGGTTTCATACTGTAGAAATACATTGCAGAATTACAACTACGTACTGTTTTAAAACCATACGGCAATAATTCAATGCTCATGTCAGTTGTCTACCTTCTAGACCAGGGGTCGACAACAGGCGGCCCGGGGTTCAAAACCGGCCTGCAAGTGATTTTTCTTTTAACAAATACAGTGCCTTGCGAAAGTATTCGGCCCCCTTGAACTTTGCGACCTCTTGCCACATTTCAGGCTTCAAACATAAAGATATAAAACTGTATTTTTTTGTGAAGAATCAACAACAAGTGGGGCACAATCATGAAGTGGAACTACATTTATTGGATATTTCAAACTTTTTTAACAAATCAAAAACTGAAAAATTGGGCGTGCAAAATTATTCAGCCCCCTTAAGTTAATACTTTGTAGCGCCACCTTTTGCTGCGATTACAGCTGTAAGTCGCTTGGGGTATGTCTCTATCAGTTTTGCACATCGAGAGACTGAAATTTTTTCCCATTCCTCCTTGCAAAACAGCTCAAGCTCAGTGAGGTTGGATGGAGAGCATTTGTGAACAGCAGTTTTCAGTTCTTTCCACAGATTCTCGATTGGATTCAGGTCTGGACTTTGACTTGGCCATTCTAACACCTGGATATGTTTATTTTTGAACCCTTCCATTGTAGATTTTGCTTTATGTTTTGGATCATTGTCTTGTTGGAAGACAAATCTCCGTCCCAGTCTCAGGTCTTTTGCAGACTCCATCAGGTTTTCTTCCAGAATGGTCCTATATTTGGCTCCATCCATCTTCCCATCAATTTTAACCATCTTCCCTGTCCCTGCTGAAGAAAAGCAGGCCCAAACCATGATGCTACCACCACCATGTTTGACAGTGGGTATGGTGTGTTCAGGGTGATGAGCTGTGTTGCTTTTACACCAAACATAAAGTTTTGCATTGTTGCCAAAAAGTTCAATTTTGGTTTCATCTGACCAGAGCACCTTCTTCCACATGTATGGTGTGTCTCCCAGGTGGCTTGTGGCAAACTTAAAACGACACTTTTTATGGATATCTTTAAGAAATGGCTTTCTTCTTGCCACTCTTCCATAAAGGCCAGATTTGTGAAATATACGACTGATTGTTGTCCTATGGACAGAGTCTCCCACCTCAGCTGTAGATCTCTGCAGTTCATCCAGAGTGATCATGGGCCTCTTGGCTGCATCTCTGATCAGTCTTCTCCTTGTATGAGCTGAAAGTTTAGAGGGACGGCCAGGTCTTGGTAGATTTGCAATGGTCTGATACTCCTTCCATTTCAATATTATCGCTTGCACAGTGCTCCTTGGGATGTTTAAAGCTTGGGAAGTCTTTTTGTATCCAAATCCGGCTTTAAACTTCTTCACAACAGTATCTCGGACCTGCCTGGTGTGTTCCTTGTTCTTCATGATGCTCTCTGCGCTTTTAACGGACCTCTGAGACTATCACAGTGCAGGTGCATTTATACGGAGACTTGATTACACACAGGTGGATTGTATTTATCATCATTAGTCATTTAGGTCAACATTGGATCATTCAGAGATCCTCACTGAACTTCTGGAGAGAGTTTGCTGCACTGAAATTAAAGGGGCTGAATAATTTTGCACGCCCAATTTTTCAGTTTTTGATTTGTTAAAAAAGTTTGAAATATCCAATAAATGTAGTTCCACTTCATGATTGTGTCCCACTTGTTGTTGATTCTTCACAAAAAAATACAGTTTTATATCTTTATGTTTGAAGCCTGAAATGTGGCAAAAGGTCGCAAAGTTCAAGGGGGCCGAATACTTTCGCAAGGCACTGTATTTTAAAATATTTGTTCCCAAGTACTCCCACAAATATAAATAAAAGACGTGATCGTGTCTCAATGTAATCAAGGTATGAAATGATTGTTATTTTTCTATTTTTGAGCTTAGTTGCAGTAAATTTGCAGTGTACACGTTATTATAATTATGTTCTGGCCCCCCGATCATACACTCTGACAAAAATCATCCTGTGGCTGAATCTAGATGCCTACCCCTGTTCTAGGCCATGCAGTTACAGTATGTTAGATATAGGTTAATATATATATATATATATATTGTTGTGCTACTTTGAATGTGTCACACAATACCAAAGAATGTACCTTTCTTGTGAAGCTTGCACCTGCAGAGCAATTATCAGCTAAGGCAATGTTCATACATTTGTCCTGAAAGATATTGTTGATGGAGTTGATGAAGCTGGACTTGCCCGCTCCAGCTGGTCCATGGAGGAGGATTCTGATAGTCTTCACCTGAGGGTTTCCAGGCACATAGTCTTTCAGTTTCTGCAGCATTTCCTCTTTCTGACTGTCAGATGGCAGTAGAAACCAGAGAAAGGGTTAAAGAAAGGGTTAGGCTAAATCCTGATTAAGTTCTGAAGCACTTAATTCAACAACCCACCACCCCTACTTAAAAATATGTCTCTCTCTGGTTCATCATAAAATATAAGTAGGTGTAGTAGGGTAGATAACAACATAAACATCCACATTGGGGTTATAGTGACCTGAGACCAAACAAATTAGACTTGTGATCAATCTTACACTTCTCACATTTCCATGTATTTTTGTGCATCTGAAAAGGTTAGTGCATGCTGAACTTACCCCCAAGGTGTGTGTCTCCATTCGTTGCTAAAAGCTGTTAAACAAGAGAGTCAGTACATATTCTGATAAAGAACTTCTCACTAAATATTTTTTATGAAATATTGAAATTTCATCAATTTCAAATTACATAACACTCCCCTGGACTAAATATTTAAAAGCAAAACTCTCCCCAGAACTGAAATTCAAAAGGCATGATACTCCCCAAAATTACTCCATGTACCCGTTCCATAGATTCTGAAAGTTCCCTTAGCTATGTTACAAAACCATTTAGCCTCATTGAGGCTCTGTAAAGCATTACAATGTCCTCAAACTCAAAGTAAAATATTTTTACCTTAAGAAGTTTTATGCCTATTTACAGTATGAAACAATATTGTAGCTGATGTTTTTGGTGGCTCTTTCTGGGTCGGTTGAAAGCAGCCCAGGTAAGGCAAGAAGTGTCAACACTTTAGGGTAGTGGTTAGAGTGTTGGACTAGTAACCAGAAGGTTGTAAGTTCAAACCCTTGAGCTGAACAAGGTACAAATCTGTTGTTCTGCCCCTGAACAGGCAGTTAACCCACTGTTCCTAGGTTTCCTAGGTCATTGAAAATAAGAATTTGTTCTTAACTGACTTGCCTAGTTAAATAAAGGTTAAAAAAAATCACTGATTTGATTTTTAAAATGTATTTCAATGGAAGTTTTAATACATTTCTGGAACAATTTTTTATGAAAAAGTCAACATTTTGGGAACATCACCATCAAGTACAAAATGGTGATTAAACCCCTGCATACATATAAACATACTAATTACCTGGTGATGGAGGTGGAGGTGGAGGGCTAGGTTTGGATTTAAACAACCCCATGCCTTTCTCCTCAAATTATTCTTCAGTTTGTTTCAACTGAAATACAAAATAAATACTCTAAACAAACAAACAAAAACACACACACACACACACACACACACACACACACACACACACACACACACACACACACACACACACACAGCATCGTTTATACCCGGTGCTTACATGCATCCTTTGTCTTCATCTTGTCCACAATATAATTGTTCCCACATTTTCTTTTACAGGGTAGAAAATTAAAGACGCATTGTGATATGATTGTGATCTGATCTTCCAGACCACTTCCGGAGGTAATATATCAACCAAGTGTAAACAGATCTGGATGGTCAAACAATTCAAATCATAATTATACCGGCTTCTAAAATAATTGACAGGTAGCACCACTGACTTATGGCGTCAATAGTTGGTGTAAACTAGAAAATATTATTTTGAAATAAATAATATCTTTCAACAAATTTGCATACAGGCTGGCACCAGGAAATCTGGTCCCAATGCAACAAGAGACATATTTTAAAACCATGTCACTTAAAATATATATGGACCTCCCGGTCGCGGCCGGTTACGACAGAGCCTGGGCGCGAACCCAGAGTCTCTGATGGCACTGCCCCACCCGGGAGGCCTATTTAGTCCTATCATACAACAAGTTCACTTTGAACCTTATGATAGGTAAAAGAGGACTGAATGTCCTAACAACACTAAATAGTAGACAGACTTTGACCGACCATTCACAGAGTAAAGGCACATAGGTTAGTAGATTGGGTAACTGTTAAATTTGACAGTACAGACAATTTATAATTCAAACTCAAGATGTGAATTGGAATTCAAAATGTATCCTCAGTTCAATTCAGATGTGTAAACTGGTGTAAACAACAGGTGTGAACAGGGCTTTTTTAGATGGAGGTATTATAGTGACAGGCAGTTCATCCTTCCTTCAGCTTGTGGTAGCTCGAAGCCATCTGCAAAGTACACCATTTTATTTATGCCTAATTTCTGAACATAACATCAACGGTAAAACAAGAAACAAATGGACCAAAATTGTCTATAGCCTACCTCAAGTCTTCCAGTGATAAGATGTGTCAAGAATTTGATGAAGTCCCAAATAAGTGTCAAGGTTAAGTCTGACACTCCTTTTTATACCTCTTGAAGGATAGTTATTTCTGTTTGGTTTTTAGTTTCTGTTTTGGTTTCATCTGCATAAAGAATGTCCCACTATGTTCTATTCTGCCAGCAGCACAATTGATGACATCGTCTTCATATGGTAACGAGGAAACCTTCAAAATACAATCCCACATTTCAACACATTGTAATATCATTAGCTGATAAAACATAATACATTTTAATCAAGGGCCACTTTTATTGTGCCAACAAGAAAAGGAAAAAAGTCATTTATGAAAACAAATACAAAATCTGGTTTTAAAAACATATTTTAAGACCAACAATGACAAAATAGATTGGCTTCGAGAAATAACTATTCTGGGTGTAAGTAAGGAATATGTATTGTTGCTGGCAGATATAACAGCTCTGCTTCTAGCTCCGAAGCAACTTTGCAGTATTTTTTGGGATGTGTTATTTCTTACATTATTATCCCAGAATTGTTTTTGTGCTATTACTTACAGCTGGAAATAACTTTTGCATATCAGAGCGGAGGTGAATCCCCAGCATTACGACCAGCAATACGAATTTCCCAAATTGTTCGTACCCCCCACGGCAATGGAACTTTTCCCAGAGGCTGCTCCAAGACGCCGCCGGCGGAGAAGAGGTATACAGAGTGGACTTCTAGTCCGACTAACGAGACGTGCACACCATCCGCAGCTTCTGAGTATATTACTCACTAATGGTCAGTCTCTGGGCAATAAAGTAGACAAGCTCAGGTGAGGATCTCCTTCCAGAGAGACATCAGGGACTGTAACATACTCTGTTTTATGGAATCATGGCTCTCTCAAGATATACTGTCCCCGTCCATACAGCCAGCTGGGTTCTCAGTACATCGCACAGACATTAATAAAGAACTCTCTGGGAAGAAGAAAGGCGGTGGTGTATGTATCATGATTAACTACTCATGGTGTGATTGCGATAACATACAGAAACTCAAGTCCTTTTGTTCACCCGACCTAGAATACGTCACAATTAAATGCCGACCATATTACCTCCCAAGAGAATTCTCTTCGGTTATAGTCATAGCCGTGTATATTCCCCCTCAAGCTGATAACACAACGGCCCTCAACGAACTACATTGGACTTTATGCAAACTGGAAACCACATAACCCGAGGCAACATTTATTGTAGCTGGGGATTTTAACAAAGCAAATTTCATGAAAATGCTACTGAAGTTCTATCAACCCACTGACTGTAGTACTCGCTCTTGTAAAACACTTGATCACTGCTACTCCCCCTTCCGGGATGTTTTAAAGGCCCTGCCCGCCCTGCCTTTGGCAAATTAGATCACAACTCCATTTTGCACCTCCCTTCCTATAGGCAGAAACTCAAATAGGAAGTAACCGTGCTAAGGTCTATTCAACGCTGGTCTGACTAATCGGAATCCATGCTTCATGATTGTTTTGATCACACGGACTGGGATATGTTCTGGGTAGCCTCTGAGAATAACATTGACGTATACACGGACATGGTGACTGAGCTCATCAGAAAGTGTATAGGGGATGTTGTTCCGACTGTGACTATTAAAACCTACCCAAACCAGTAACCATGGATAGATGACAGAATTCACGCAAATTGACTGGGAATATGGTTAAATACAAAAAGTGTAGTTATTCCCTCCGTAAGGCAATCAAACAGGCAAAACGTCAGTACAGAGACAAAGTGGAGTCGCAATTCAACTGCTCAGACACACGATGTACTGTATGTGGCAGGGTTTAAAGACAATCACGGATTACCGCCCCAATAGATCCACAGCCAATGCATTCGCCATCGCACTGCACACTGCACTATCCCATCTGGACAAGAGGAATTCCTACAGTATGTAAGAATGCTGTTCATTGACTATAGCTCAGCGTTCAACACCAAAGTACCCTCCAAGCTCATCATTAAGCTCAGGCCCTGGGTCTGAACCCCGCCCTGTACAACTGGGTCCTGGACTTTCTGACTTGCCGCCCCCAGGTGGTGAAGGTAGGAAACAACACCTCCAATTCGCTGATCCTCAACACAGGGGCCCCACAAACTTGCAGACAACACAACAGTAGTAGGCCTGATTACCAACAATGATGAGACAGCCTACGGGGAGGAGGTGAGGGCTCTGGCGAAGCGGTGCCAGGAAAATAACCTCTCCCTCAATGTCAACAAAACAAAGGAGATGTCGACTTCAGGAAACTTCAGAGGGAGCACTCCCCTAACCACATCAACGGGACCGCAGTTGAGAAGGTGAAAAGCTTCAAGTTCCTCTCCATACACATCACTGACAATCTGGAATGGTGAGCGCCTCTTCAACCTCAGGGGGCTGAAGAAATTTGGTTTGGCCCCTAAGACCTTCACAAACATTTACGTATGCACAATTGAGAGCATCCTGTTGGGCTGTATCACCGCCTGGTACAGAAGCTGCAGGGCTCTCCAGAGGGTAGTGCGGTCTGCCCAACGCATCACTGGGGGCACAAAGTGAACCCTCCAGGACAACTAAAGCACCTGATGTCACAGGAAGGCCAAAAATATCCAGGACAACAACCACCCGAGCCACTGCCTGTTCACCCCTTTATCATCCAGAAGGCGAGGTCAGTACAGGTGCTTCAAAGCTGGGACCGAGAGACTGAAAAACAGCTTCTATCTCAAGGCCATCAGACTGTTAAACAGTCAGTCATCACTAGCACATTAGAGGCTAATGTTTACATACTTTAGAGGCTAATGTTTACATGCTTTACTCATCTCATATGTATATACTGTATTCTATTGTATTATATTTTCGTCAATGCCACTCCAACATTGCTCGTCCTAATATTTATATATTTCTTAATTCCATTCTTTTACTTTTAGATTGGTGTGTGTTGTTGTGAATTGTTAGATGCTACTGCACTGTTCGAGCTAGGAATACAAACATTTTGCTACACCCGCAAAAACATCTGTTAATATGTGTATGTGACCAAAAACATCTGTTAATATGTGTATGTGACCAAAAACATCTGCTAAATATGTGTATGTGACCAAAAACATCTGCTAAATATGTGTATGTGACCAAAAACATCTGTTAATATGTGTATGTGACCAAAAACATCTGTTAATATGTGTATGTGACCAAAAACATCTGTTAATATGTGTATGTGACCAAAAACATCTGCTAAATATGTGTATGTGACCAAAAACATCTGCTAAATATGTGTATGTGACCAAAAACATCTGCTAAATATGTGTATGTGACCAATAACATCTGCTAAATATGTGTATGTGACCAAAAACATCTGCTAAATATGTGTATGTGACCAATAACATCTGCTAAATATGTGTATGTGACCAATAACATCTGCTAAATGTGTATGTGACCAAAAACATCTGCTAAATATGTGTATGTGACCAAAAACATTGCTAAATATGTGTATGTGACCAAAAACATCTGCTAAATATGTGTATGTGACCAATAACATCTGCTAAATGTGTATGTGACCAAAAACATCTGCTAAATATGTGTATGTGACCAAAAACATTGCTAAATATGTGTATGTGACCAATAACATCTGCTAAATATGTGTATGTGACCAATAAAATGTGATTTGATTTGTCCTTTTACTCCACTCCTCCCATTCCATAGGCGGCCGAATCACATCAAGTGGGCTTACATCACTACAAAAAACCTGCTAATCAAACAACAGTGCAGGGCATGTGCACTGAATTAAAGGTTAACCACACTCAAAAATCGTTTCTTAGATTTTTTCCCGAATATCTCAAAAGTCCTCCACTGATGTGGCTTAAGCATTGTTATGAACACAGAAAATCCAATTTAGTTTTTCTATTTCAAAAGTGTGAAAAAATAGTGTAAACCAGAAATAAAAAAGGGGGAAATCCAAAACCTGTGAAATAAAATAAAAAAACAGATTTTAAAAAGCCCTACCAATGTGTTTTGCTGTGCATGACTGCACTTTGGAGCGTGTGTCATCCTGCAGCACAGCATTTTGTGGGAAGTTGAGGTCAGGTCCAACACTGACTACGCACCCAAGAGGGAAAGAGGTTGATATATTGTTTAGTGATTATATATTATATATCAAATTTAGCAGCCACTTTTATCGAAAGTGACTTACAGTCATGTGTGAATCAATTTAATATGATTTATAAGACCTTTTATTAAGGTATCATATTTGACCTAGTGGGTAATGCCACATTTGACATTGGTGATTATGTCACACAGTTATTCCACATTTATGAACCCTTTATAAAGCATGATACACAGTTATAGATGATTTGTAAAACATTTCTGTAGTGTTTATGAAGGTTTTATCAAGCATTTATAAGATGAACGTAATATAAAGTGGAACCAATCAGGGTCAATTCCGCTTTGTAAAACAATAAAATGAGAAATAAATCCAAATCCCACTTTGTAACACAATACAATGTGAAGAAATCCAAGGGGTATGATTACTTTTGCAAGGCACTGTATATAAATCACTGTCTCAGATTATTGTTTTTTGGTTGGTTTTGGTTGGTTGTACTATGCTCTTCTAGTAAATCACATGATGAAATCATCCTTCTCAGTTAGAGACCTCTAACCTCAGACACCTCTAACATGTGCTTCCTGTTCCCATAAACATGGAATCAAGTAACAGAAAGAAATGTTAGAAGATACATCCTGATGAAGGTCATTAGACTGAAAGGTGGATTAAATAGATAGGACTAATTGATTTAATTGTAAAAAAAAATTGTCATCAATCTACTCAAAATACTCTAATGTCAAAGTGGAAGAAACCTTTTTAAAATAAATTCATTCAGGATTAACATTTGCCTTAACAAATCACATACAGTGCCTGTGGAAAGTTTTCAGACCCCTTGACTTTTTCCACATTTTGTTATGTTACAGCCTTATTCTAAAATTGATGAAATGTTTTTTTTCCTCCTCATCAATCTACACACCCCATAATGACAAAGCAAAAACAGGTTTATTGACATTTTTGCTAATATATATATTTAAAAAACTGGAATATTACATTTACATAAGTATTCAGACCTTTTACTCAGTAATTTGTTGAAGCACATTTGGCAGTGATTACAGCCTCCCTTCTGTATTTGGGGAGTTTCTTCCATTTTTCTCTGCAGATCCTCTCAAGCTCTGTCAGGTTGGATGGGGAGCGTTGCTGCACAGCTATTTTCAGGTCTGTCCAGCGATGTTGGATCAGGTTTAAGTCCTGCCTCTGGCTAGGCCACACAAGAACATTCAGAGACTTGTCCCTAAGCCACTCCTGTGTTGTCTTGGCTGTGTGCTTAGGGTCGTTGTCCTGTTGGAAGGTGAACCTTTGCCCCAGTCTGAGGTCCTGGGAGCTCTGGAGCAGGTTTTTATCAAGGATCTCTCTGTACTTTGGTCTGTTCATCTTTGCCTTGATCCTGACTAGTCTCCCAGTCCCTGCCACTAAAAAACATCCCCTCAGCATGATTCTGCCACCACCAATCTTCACTGTAGGGATAGTGCCAGGTTTCCTCCAGATGTGACGCTTGGCATTCAGGCCAAAGAGTTCAACCTTGTTTTCATCAGACCAGATAATCTTGTTTCTGATGGTGCTTTTCGGAAAAATCCAAACGGGCTGTCATGTCCTTTTTACTGAGGAGTGGCTTCCATCTGCCACTCTACCATAAAGGCCTGATTGGTGGAGTGCTGCATAGATGGTTTATCTTCTGGAAGGTTCTCCCATCTCCACAGAGGAACTCTAGTGCTCTGCCAGACCATCGCGTTCTTGGTCACCTCCCTGACCAAGGCCCTTCTCCCCTTTCTTAGTTTGACCGGGCAGCCAGCTTTAGGAAGAGTCTTGGTGGTTCCAAACCTCTTCCATTTAATAATGATGGAGACCACTGTGTTCTTGGTGACCTTCAATGCTGCAGAAATTATTTGGTACTGTGGTGGAAATTCACACCAGGGACACATGAAGCCAATATTAAAATGAATCACTCTTTATTATCAGCAAGCTGGAGAGGTTATAACAAACACTGCACACTGTACAGGTCTATTAGAAGTTTTGTTGGGGCAGTCCCAGCAGTGATCTCGTATACGGCATAATTAATTCATCACTACTGGTGGCTCGCACATGTGACTGACCAATACCTCACGAGGCTCTCTCTCCAAGTTGAGACCTTGAAACTGACATACCTCGGTTGTTCCCATAGCAATATTCAGGATGAGTGATAGTGAGGATTCCTCCATACACGATCAGTCACCTGCATCTAATTAGTTATTAGAAAGTGGCATTGATTTGATACATAAACATAACATTTTCCTCACAGTACCCTCAACTCAATCCTGTCTCAGAACTCTACAGACAATTCAATTGAATTTACCACAGGTATGAGTCTGAATACTTATGTAAATAGGGAATTTCTGTTTTTTTTTAATTATACATTTGCAAACATTCTAAAAACCTGTTTTCGCTTCGTCATTATGGGGCATTCTGTGTAGATTGCTGAGGATGTTTATTTATTTAATCAATTTTAGAAAAAGACTAACGCAACAAAATGTGGAAAAGTCAAGGGGTCTGAATACTGTCCCCTATACACACAAAATCTATAAGGTTCCTTAGTCAAGTATTGAATTTCAAGCACAGATTCAACTAAATAAACCAGGGAGCTTTTCGAAAGCCTCATGAAGAAGGGCAGTGATTGGTAGATGGGTAACAATAACAAATCAGACATTGAATATCTCTTTAAGCATGGCAAAGTTAATACTTATGCTGTGGATTATGTATTAAACCACCCATACACCTCATCCAGACCTTTTGAACTGAGCTACAGGACAGGAATGAAACTGCTCAGGGATGTTCCCATGAGGCCATTGGTGATTTTAAAACGGTTACAGAGTTCAATGGCTGTAATGTGGAAAAATGGATGTAGGATGGATCAACAACATTGTAGTGATTCCACAATAATGACTTAAATGACAAAGTGAAGAGAAAAAAAATCTAAATATACAGAATAAATATATTCAAAATGCATCTTGTATGCAAAAATATTTTAAGAATGCACTTTTTAGCCTAATTCAAATTCTTATGTTTGGGGCAAATCCAACACCACACCTCACTGAGTAATTGCCTCCTTATTTTCAAGCATATTGGTGGCTGCATCATGCTATGGCTATGCTTAACATCAGCAAATACTGGGGAGTTTTTAAGGATAAAAAGAAACGGGATGGGGCAACATCCTAGAGGAAAAAATCTGGTTCAGTCTGCTTTACACCAGACACTGGGAGAGGAATCTACCTTTCAGCAGGACAATATATATATATATAAAATCTGGTTCAGTCTGCTTTACACCAGACACTGGGAGAGGAATCTACCTTTCAGCAGGACAATATATATATATATATAAAATCTGGTTCAGTCTGCTTTACACCAGACACTGGGAGAGGAATCTACCTTTCAGCAGGACAATATATATATATATATAAAATCTGGTTCAGTCTGCTTTACACCAGACACTGGGAGAGGAATCTACCTTTCAGCAGGACAATATATATATATATATAAAATCTGGTTCAGTCTGCTTTACACCAGACACTGGGAGAGGAATCTACCTTTCAGCAGGACAATATATATATATATATAAAATCTGGTTCAGTCTGCTTTACACCAGACACTGGGAGAGGAATCTACCTTTCAGCAGGACAATATATATATATATATAAAATCTGGTTCAGTCTGCTTTACACCAGACACTGGGAGAGGAATCTACCTTTCAGCAGGACAATATATATATATATAAAATCTGGTTCAGTCTGCTTTACACCAGACACTGGGAGAGGAATCTACCTTTCAGCAGGACAATATATATATATATAAAATCTGGTTCAGTCTGCTTTACACCAGACACTGGGAGAGGAATCTACCTTTCAGTAGGACAATATATATATATATATAAAATCTGGTTCAGTCTGCTTTACACCAGACACTGGGAGAGGAATCTACCTTTCAGCAGGACAATATATATATATATATAAAATCTGGTTCAGTCTGCTTTACACCAGACACTGGGAGAGGAATCTACCTTTCAGCAGGACAATATATATATATATAAAATCTGGTTCAGTCTGCTTTACACCAGACACTGGGAGAGGAATCTACCTTTCAGTAGGACAATATATATATATATATATATAAAATCTGGTTCAGTCTGCTTTACACCAGACACTGGGAGAGGATTCTACCTTTCAGCAGGACAATATATATATATATAAAATCTGGTTCAGTCTGCTTTACACCAGACACTGGGAGAGGAATCTACCTTTCAGCAGGACAATATATATATATATATAAAATCTGGTTCAGTCTGCTTTACACCAGACACTGGGAGAGGAATCTACCTTTCAGCAGGACAATATATATATATATATAAAATCTGGTTCAGTCTGCTTTACACCAGACACTGGGAGAGGAATCTACCTTTCAGCAGGACAATATATATATATATATAAAATCTGGTTCAGTCTGCTTTACACCAGACACTGGGAGAGGAATCTACCTTTCAGCAGGACAATATATATATATATATATATAAAATCTGGTTCAGTCTGCTTTACACCAGACACTGGGAGAGGAATCTACCTTTCAGCAGGACAATATATATATATATATAAAATCTGGTTCAGTCTGCTTTACACCAGACACTGGGAGAGGAATCTACCTTTCAGCAGGACAATATATATATATATATAAAATCTGGTTCAGTCTGCTTTACACCAGACACTGGGAGAGGAATCTACCTTTCAGCAGGACAATATATATATATATATAAAATCTGGTTCAGTCTGCTTTACACCAGACACTGGGAGAGGAATCTACCTTTCAGTAGGACAATATATATATATATATATATAAAATCTGGTTCAGTCTGCTTTACACCAGACACTGGGAGAGGAATCTACCTTTCAGCAGGACAATATATATATATAAAATCTGGTTCAGTCTGCTTTACACCAGACACTGGGAGAGGAATCTACCTTTCAGCAGGACAATATATATATATATATAAAATCTGGTTCAGTCTGCTTTACACCAGACACTGGGAGAGGAATCTACCTTTCAGCAGGACAATATATATATATATATAAAATCTGGTTCAGTCTGCTTTACACCAGACACTGGGAGAGGAATCTACCTTTCAGCAGGACAATATATATATATATATAAAATCTGGTTCAGTCTGCTTTACACCAGACACTGGGAGAGGAATCTACCTTTCAGCAGGACAATATATATATATATATAAAATCTGGTTCAGTCTGCTTTACACCAGACACTGGGAGAGGAATCTACCTTTCAGCAGGACAATATATATATATATATATAAAATCTGGTTCAGTCTGCTTTACACCAGACACTGGGAGAGGAATCTACCTTTCAGCAGGACAATATATATATATATATAAAATCTGGTTCAGTCTGCTTTACACCAGACACTGGGAGAGGAATCTACCTTTCAGCAGGACAATATATATATATAAAATCTGGTTCAGTCTGCTTTACACCAGACACTGGGAGAGGAATCTACCTTTCAGCAGGACAATATATATATATATATAAAATCTGGTTCAGTCTGCTTTACACCAGACACTGGGAGAGGAATCTACCTTTCAGCAGGACAATATATATATATAAAATCTGGTTCAGTCTGCTTTACACCAGACACTGGGAGAGGAATCTACCTTTCAGCAGGACAATATATATATATATATAAAATCTGGTTCAGTCTGCTTTACACCAGACACTGGGAGAGGAATCTACCTTTCAGCAGGACAATATATATATATATATAAAATCTGGTTCAGTCTGCTTTACACCAGACACTGGGAGAGGAATCTACCTTTCAGTAGGACAATATATATATATATATATATAAAATCTGGTTCAGTCTGCTTTACACCAGACACTGGGAGAGGAATCTACCTTTCAGCAGGACAATATATATATATATAAAATCTGGTTCAGTCTGCTTTACACCAGACACTGGGAGAGGAATCTACCTTTCAGCAGGACAATATATATATATAAAATCTGGTTCAGTCTGCTTTACACCAGACACTGGGAGAGGAATCTACCTTTCAGCAGGACAATATATATATATATATAAAATCTGGTTCAGTCTGCTTTACACCAGACACTGGGAGAGGAATCTACCTTTCAGCAGGACAATATATATATATATAAATAAAATCTGGTTCAGTCTGCTTTACACCAGACACTGGGAGAGGAATCTACCTTTCAGCAGGACAATATATATATATATAAAATCTGGTTCAGTCTGCTTTACACCAGACACTGGGAGAGGAATCTACCTTTCAGCAGGACAATATATATATATATAAAATCTGGTTCAGTCTGCTTTACACCAGACACTGGGAGAGGAATCTACCTTTCAGCAGGACAATATATATATATATAAAATCTGGTTCAGTCTGCTTTACACCAGACACTGGGAGAGGAATCTACCTTTCAGTAGGACAATATATATATATATATAAAATCTGGTTCAGTCTGCTTTACACCAGACACTGGGAGAGGAATCTACCTTTCAGCAGGACAATATATATATATATATAAAATCTGGTTCAGTCTGCTTTACACCAGACACTGGGAGAGGAATCTACCTTTCAGCAGGACAATATATATATATATAAAATCTGGTTCAGTCTGCTTTACACCAGACACTGGGAGAGGAATCTACCTTTCAGCAGGACAATATATATATATATATAAAATCTGGTTCAGTCTGCTTTACACCAGACACTGGGAGAGGAATCTACCTTTCAGCAGGACAATATATATATATATAAAATCTGGTTCAGTCTGCTTTACACCAGACACTGGGAGAGGAATCTACCTTTCAGCAGGACAATATATATATATATATAAAATCTGGTTCAGTCTGCTTTACACCAGACACTGGGAGAGGAATCTACCTTTCAGCAGGACAATATATATATATATAAAATCTGGTTCAGTCTGCTTTACACCAGACACTGGGAGAGGAATCTACCTTTCAGTAGGACAATATATATATATATATAAAATCTGGTTCAGTCTGCTTTACACCAGACACTGGGAGAGGAATCTACCTTTCAGCAGGACAATATATATATATATATAAAATCTGGTTCAGTCTGCTTTACACCAGACACTGGGAGAGGAATCTACCTTTCAGCAGGACAATATATATATATATAAAATCTGGTTCAGTCTGCTTTACACCAGACACTGGGAGAGGAATCTACCTTTCAGCAGGACAATATATATATATATATATATATCCTACAAATGTAGGATAAAACACACACCACGACAAGAGAAACATCACAACACTACATAAAGAGAGACCTAAGACAACAGCATGGCAGCAACACAGCATGACAACAACAAGGTAGCAACACAACATGGCAGAAGCAGAACATGGCAGCAGCACAAACAGGGTACAAACAATGTTAGGCACATGCAACAGCACAAAGGACAACAGGTAGAGACAACAATACATTACGTATCAGCATCAGTAAGAGTCCATGATTGACTTTTGAATGTAGAGATGGAGAGCCCTTTCCTGCAGTCAAATGACCTAGTGGACTACTGGCTGGGATGTTTTTTTTTTCTTTTTCATAATTTCTTTATTAATAAACATTTTTTTTTTTTTATCTGGTGTTTCTATGTCAAACAGTTTTGTTATTTCAGTCTTCTGTGATGTATATAAAGTGTAATACTAATGTGCAAACTCAAAAAATGTATCTAACCTGGTATAGGTCTTCTTTTATAAACCAATAACTAAACTTTTTCAGGACCCTGTCTATCAAAGATAATTCTTAAAAATCCAAATAACTTCACAGATCTTCATTATAAAGGGTTTAAACACTGTTTCCCATGCTTGTTCAATGAACCATAAGCAATTAATGAACATGCACCTGTGGAACGGTCATTAAGACAAACAGCTTACAGATGGTAGGCAATTAAGGTCACAGTTATGAAAACTTAGGACACTAAAGAGGACTTTCTACTGACTCTGAAAAACACCAAAAGAAAGATACCCAGGGTCCCTGCTCATCTGTGTGAACGTACCTAGGCATGCTGCAAGGAGGAATGAGGACTGCAGATGTGGCCAGGGCAATACATTGCAATGTCCGTACTGTGAGATGCCTAAGACAGCGCTACAGGGAGACAGGATGGACAGCTGATCGTCCTCGCAGTGGCAGACCACGTGTAACAACACCTGAACAGGATCAGTACATCCGAACATCACACCTGCGGGACAGGTACAGGATGGCAACACCAACTGCCAGAGTTACACCAGGAACACACAATCCCTCCATCAGTGCTCAAACTGTCCGCAATAGGCTGAGAGTGGCTGGACTGAGGGCTTGTAGGCCTGTTGTAAGGCAGGTCCTCACCAGACATCACCAGCAACAACATTTCCTATGGGCACAAACTCACCATCGCTGGACCAGACAGGACTGGCAAAAAGGGCTCTTCACTGACGAGTCGTGGTTTTGTCTCACCAGGGGTGATGGTCGGATTCGCGTTTATCGTCGAAGGAATGAGCGTTACACCAAGGCCTGTGCTCTGGAGCGGGATCGATTTTGAGATGGAGGGTCCGTCATGGTCTGGGGCTGTGTGTCACAGCATCATCGGACTGAGCTTATTGTCATTGCAGGCAATCTCAACGCTGTGCGTTACAGGGAAGACATCCTCCTCTCTCATGTGGTACCCTTCCTGCAGACTCATCCTGACATGACCCTCCAGCATGACAATGCCTCCAGCCATACTGCTCGTTCTGTGCGTGATTTCCTGCAAGACAGGAATGTCAGTGTTCTGTCATGGCCAGCGAAGAGCCCAGATCTCAATCCCATTGAGCACATCTGGGACCTGTTGGATCGGAGGGTGAGGGCTAGGGCCATTTCCCCACACATGTCCAGGAACTTGCAGGTGCCTTGGTGGAAGAGTGGGGTAACATCTCACAGCAAGAACTGGCAAATCTGGTGCAGTCCATGAGGAGGAGATGCACTGCAGTACTTAATGCAGCTGGTGGCCACACCAGATACTGACTGTTACTTTTGATTTTGACCCCCCCTTTGTTCAGAGATACTTTATTCCATTTCTGTTAGTCACATGTTTGTGGAACTTGTTCAGTCTCAGTTGTTGAATCTTGTTATGTTCATACAAATATTTACACATCTTAAGTTTGCTGAAAATCAACGCAGTTGACAGTGAGAGGATGTTTCTTTTTTTGCTGAGTTTGTGAGTGAGGTGTATACTTTTGTTTCAAAATAAATTTGTTTAAGACTACCAAGAAACACTGTGTGACCCTGATTTAGCCCACTGCAGTAAAAGGTTAAGATAATGTGACTGGCAGAACATGTTACGGTTTTCTTCTGGTGAAAGAGAGGAGGACCAAAATGCAGCGTGGTTCTTTAATGAAAGATGAAAAATACAAACAATTTACAAAACAAGAAACATGAAAAACCGAAACAGCCCTATCTGGTGCAACAAACAAAGAGACAGGAACAATCACCCATGAAATACCCATGAAATTCTCAAGGAATATGGCTGCCTAAATATGGTTCCCAATCAGAGACAACGATAAACACCTGCCTCTGATTGAGAACCACTCTAGGCAACCATAGACTTTCCTAGACTACTTAACTAAACACAATCCCATAAACTACAAAAACCCCTAGACAAAACAAACCACATAAATCACCCATGTCGCACCCTGGCCTAACCACAATAATAAAGAAAACACAAAATACTAAGGCCAGGACGTGACAGGTGTTGGTGTTGTATGTGGAGGATGGGGGTTGCAGTAGGTATCTCAGATAGGGGGGAGTGAGGCCTAAGAGGGTTTTATAAATAAGCATAAACCAGTGGGTCTTGCTCCGGGTATACAGTGATGGCCAGTTTCCAGAGTGCAGTGATAAATCGGTGGCAAATCTGATGGCTAAATGGTAAAGAACATCTAGCCGCTCGAGAGCACCCTTAACTGCCGATCTATAAATGGGTAGATGGGTAGATGGTCATCTGAATCAGGGTTAGTTTGGCAGACGGGGTGAAAGAGGAAACCAAGTCTAGGTGTAACCTTACCCTGCAGCTTGGATATGTGCTGAGAGAAGGACAGTGTACTGTCTAACCATACTCCCAAGTACTTGTACGCTCTCACATTTTGTACACAAATTTGTTTACATCCCTGTTAGTCAGCATTTTTCCTTTGCCAAGATAATCCATCCTCCTGACAGGTGTGGCATATCAAGAAGCTTGCATTGGGTACAATAAAAGACCACTCTAAAATGTGCAGTTTTGTCACACAACACAGTGCAACAGATGTTTCAAGTTTTCAGGGAGCTGCTATTGGCATGCTGACTGCATGAATTCCAACAGAGCTGTTGCCACATCATTTTATGTTCATTTCTCAACCAGTGGGCAAAGTCGCTTCCAATGTCGTTTCAGAGAATTTAGCACAACCGCAGACCATGTGTAACCACGCCAGCACAGGACCTCCACATCCGGCTTGGACTGAGGAGAACGGGAGCTACGGGTAGTACCAGGGTGTTAGTAGGTGACACAAGCACCCAGATTAAATAAAATACATTTAATGAAACAAAACCCCTACTGTAGCTGCCTACCTAACATCAACAGGCAGTACCAGTAGCGCAACAATTAAAAATAGACACTAAAAGTAAAGTTCCTGGCGATCATAGCGATCTGACTCCCCGATTCCGTCTGAACTTGGAATATTCCTGTTCACGGGCTTTGGCCACTGACCCTCAACCTGGTTGTTCTGTTCTGTGTTGTGTACTATTAATTTGAAGTTTGATGGAATAACCATTTAAACTCTACTACACTCGCTGTCTGCCATCTGCCCAGTACAGGCTTGATTACCAACAACGACGAGACGGCCTACAGGGAGGAGGTGAGGGCCCTCGGAGTGTGGTGTCAGGAAAATAACCTCACACTCAACGTCAACAAAACTAAGGAGATGATTGTGAACTTCAGGAAACAGCAGAGGGAACACCCCCCTATCCACATCGATGGAACAGTAGTGGAGAGGGTAGTAAGTTTTAAGTTCCTCGGCGTACACATCACAGACAAACTGAATTGGTCCACCCACACAGACAGCATCGTGAAGAAGGCGCAGCAGCGCCTCTTCAACCTCAGGAGGCTGAAGAAATTTGGCTTGTCACCAAAAGCACTCACAAACTTCTACAGATGCACAATCGAGAGCATCCTGTCGGGCTGTATCACCGCCTGGTACGGCAACTGCTCCGCCCACAACCGTAAGGCTCTCCAGAGGGTAGTGAGGTCTGCACAACGCATCACCGGGGGCAAACTACCTGCCCTCCAGGACACCTACACCACCCGATGTCACAGGAAGGCCATAAAGATCATCAAGGACAACAACCACCCGAGCCACTGCCTGTTCACCCCGCTATCATCCAGAATGCGAGGTCAGTACAGGTGCATCAAAGCTGGGACCGGGAGACTGAAAAACAGCTTCTATCTCAAGGCCATCAGACTGTTAAACAGCCACCACTAACATTGAGTGGCTGCTGCCAACACACTGACTCAACTCCAGCCACTTTAATAATGGGAATTGATGGGAAATTATGTCAAATATATCACTAGCCACTTTAAACAATGCTACCTAATATAATGTTTACATACCCTACATTATTCATCTCATATGTATATGTATATACTGTACTCTATATCATCTACTGCATCTTTATGTAATACATGTATCACTAGCCACTTTAACTATGCCACTTTGTTTACATACTCATCTCATATGTATATACTGCACTCAATACCATCTACTGTATCTTGCCTATGCCGCTCTGTACCATCACTCATTCATATATATTTATGTACATATTCTTTATCCCCTTACACTTGTGTCTATAAGGTAGTAGTTTTGGAATTGTTAGCTAGATTACTTGTTGGTTATTACTGCATTGTCGGAACTAGAAGCACAAGCATTTCGCTACACTCGCATTAACATCTGCTAACCGGGATTCATCAGTGAAGAGCACACTTCTCCAGCATGCCAGGGGCCATCGAAGGTGTGCATTTTCACACTGAAGTTGGTTACAATGCCGAACTTCAAGACCCTGAAGACGGTTTCTGTCAGTTTGTGCATAGATTCCTTTGTTGTGCAAATCCACAGTTTCATCAGCTGTCAGGGTGGCTGGTCTCAGAGGATCCTGCTGGTGAATAAGCCGGAGAAAACACTGAGAGAGAAAGGTATGTGTTGCAGATTACTCCTTTGTAGAAGTCCCTAACGTGAAATAAATACAACATCCCAAGGTTAATGCTGTAGATATTGTTATAAGGGAGTGTGAGACTATTGAAACATGTAGCTTTCAGAGTTTATTGTTGTTATTAATATAGTTTACAGAGTGCTAAAAGTGCTGCTGTTGCTAGCTAGCATGCCTTTCTGTGATGCATACGGTTAGCTGAGCTGCCAACTGGTGCTGGCGTTGCATTATGGGAGATGTAGTTTGGTCCTCTACGGTCCGAATGGAATAGAGGCGATTTCACGTTGTAACTTGTTTATGTTGCAGTGTTTTTGTACATGAGTTGTTGTATTTTGCTACTGTCAACACTGAAAGCACCTAGCAATGTATTGGGGATGTGAGACAGGATATGTGTTTTACCTTTCTTCATGCTCCTGTGTTGAACAACTTGTCAGATGGTGCATTGGAGACTGATGTGTTCCTGTCCTGTCTTTTCACAATACTATTGCAGGTAAGGTTATATTGTCTAGGAATTAAGATGATACATTCTCTGTATTAAGGACTGGTTATTATTTTATAGTATACATTATGGCTTTATTTATGAGTGTGATTGTTTGAGTCCGAGAAAACACTGAGAGAGAAAGAACAACCTGTCAGATGGTGCATTGGAGACTGATGTGTTCCTGTCCTGTCTTTTCACAATACTATTGCAGATCAACATAAAAGCCTAAAAGACAGCCTTGGTGTCGCTCTTCATTTCTTGGTTATCCTGTGGTACATAGGAAACCCGCTACACGAACATGGCTTCGTTTGGGAGAGCGGTTTGCTGATGTCAACGTTGTGAACAGAGTGCCCCATGGTGGCAATGGGGTTATGGTATGGGCAGGCATAACGAACACAATTGCATTTTATCGATGGCAATTTGAAAGCACAGAGATACCGTGATGAGATCCTGAGGCCCATTGTCATGACGTTCATCCGCCATCATCGCCTCATGTTTCAGGCCCCATGTCGCAAGGATCTGTACACAATACGGAAAATGTCCCAGTTCTTCCATGGCCTGCATAATCACCAGACATGTCACCTATTGAGCATGTTTGGGATGCTCTGGATCAACGTGCATGACAGCATGTTTCAGTTCCCGCCAATATCCAGCAAGTTAGCACAGCCATTGAAGAAGAGTGGAACAACATTCCACAGGCCACAATAAACAGCCTGATCAACTCTATGCGAAGGAGATATGTCGCGCTGCGTAAGGCAAATAGTGGTCACACCACACCTGACTGGTTTTCTGATCCAAGATCCTACCTTTTTTTTAAGGTATGTGTGACCAACATATGAATATCTGTATTCCCAGTCATGTGAAATCCATAGATTAGGGCCTAATTAATTTGTATATGTTGATGAATTTAATTATATGAACTGTAACTCAGTAAAATATTTGAACTTGTTGTATGTTGTTTTTATATTTTTGTCAGTGTACATCATTGGTCAGAGAGGTATAAAAAGGAATGTCAGTCTTAACGTGACACTTATTTAGGACCTCATCCAGAGTGGCGCAGTGATCTAAGACACTGCATCTCTTTGCAAGAGGTATCACTGCAGCACCTAGTTCATATTCAGGCTGCATCACATCCAGCTGTGATTGGGAGTCCCATAGGGCGGTGCCCAATTGGCCCAGTGTTGTCCGGGGTAGGCTGTCATTGTAAAAAATAATTTGTTCTTATCCTTGCCTAGTTAAATGAAGGTTAAAAACATTTAATTTTTTGGGCATTTTATCAGTGGGATTCTTGAGGTAGGCTACAGACAATTTATTTCCTTAATTTTTTTTTTTTTATGTTACATTCAGACGTTAGGCAAACATAATATAATTTAGTTATTTATTTTTTATAGAGTTGGGTGTTTAACCACATATTTTTAAGGGTCATTTTAGTGTTGTTTTTATTAGTCGACTGTTGATATGCAGCCAACAAATTGTGCATCAGCAGTAGTTTTCAAGATAGAGCACTTATAGTAAAAATCTAAAAGTGTGATTATAATATGTTTTGCATCATTTGAAGCATTTTGTACACTACACTCACATAGTCTGAGAAGACCTGGGTAAAAAAATCTCAGATAAATAAAATGCACCAATATCATAAGTGAAAGTATAAGTAAGAGACTTGTCAGTGTGTGGGTGGGTAGTCTGTGTTATGTACAGTAATTACATTGGACTTTGTCTTTGAAGAGATGTTGCTGTTTATATCACCTGCACAACCTTTGCCTTGTATAGGTTAGTTGTGTAAGGTTCTGTACTTATTTTCTTAGTGAACCTTGTATTCTGTTTTGTTGTGTTCTTGAATGTATCCCTGTTTCTTTGTGTTCCCGAACGAATGTAGCCCTGTCTTTAATTTTTGTTCATTGATTTCACCTGTGTTAGTTACTCACCTGGTCTCATCAGCTCCTAATTTAGTTCAGTTCATTCTGATTGTGCCTTTGTGAGGCATTGTGCATTTTGACTCTACTAAGCCTTTTCCTGGCTCGTTTGTGAGAACCAGTTCTAGCAGTCAGTCCTAGTTTTGATTCACCTGCCTACTTGTGTATGACCATTGCCTACCTGTGACCACAATTCCCGGAATAAAGGGTTACCTCTGCTGCAGATGGAAAGTCCATTAGAGTTACCAGCCTCAGAAATTGCAGCCCAAATAAATGCTTCACAGAGTTTCAAGTAACAGACACATCTCAATCTCAAACTGTTCAGAAGAGACTGTGTGAATCAGGCCTTCATGGTCGAATTGCTGCAAAAAAAACACTACTCAAGGACACCGATAAGAAGAAGAGACTTGCTTGGGCCAAGAAACACGAGCAATGGACATTAGACCGGTGTATCTTTGTCCATTGGAGTCCAAATTTGAGATTTTTGGTTCCAACCCCTGTGTCTTTGTGGGTGAATGGATGATCTCCGCATGTGTATTTCCCACCGTAAAGCATGGAGGAGGAGGTGTTATTGTGAAGGGGTGCTTTTCTGGTGATACTGTCTTGTGATTTATTTAGAATTCAAGGCACACTTAACCTGCATGGCTACCACAGCATTCTGCAGCGAAAAGCCATCCCATCTGGTTTGGGCTTAGTGGGACTATAATTCGTTTTTTCAACACACCTCTAGGCTGTGTAAGTGCAATTTTACCAAGAAGGAGAGGGATGGAGTGCTGCATCAGATGACCTGGCCTCCACAATCCCCTGACCTCAACCAAATTAAGATGGTTTGGGATGAGTCGGAAGGAAAAGCAGCCAACAAGTGCTCAGCATATGTGGGAACTTCTTCAAGATTGTTGGAAAGGCATTCCAGGTTAAGCTGGTTGAGAGAATGCCAAGAGTGTGCAAAGATGTCATCAAGGCAAAGGGTGGCTATTTGAAGAATCTCAAATATAAAATATGTTTTGATTTGTTTAACACTTTTTTGGTTACTACATGATTCCATATGTGTTATTTCATAGTTTTGATGTCTTAAAAATAAAGAAAAACCCTTGAATGAGTAGGTGTTCTAAAAACGTATGACCAGTAGTGCATGTTTGTTTAATAGTTTTTGACAGGGAATGGAGGATCACACCTTGGGGGTTCGTTTGAAAATGAATGGGAGAAAAATATATTTTAAAATCATTTTCAGTTGAAAATGCTGTGTACAAGGACCACCTCCCGTGAAAATTATGCAATAAAGTAAATGGCATCATTCCAAGTCCATTGCTTTTTTATTAACTTAAAGGTACACTCCGTGATGTGACAGCATCATGCAAAGTGGCGACAAACAAGTCAAAACAACAGATTACAAATCACCCAAATGATGTGGCAGTCTTGGAAGATTAGAATTTTGTTTTTGTTTTCTGTAAGCCTGCTGTGACATGATATTGTATCGCTGAGTCTACCTCTCTAAATCTGTCCTCTACTGCCCTCTGACAGTCAGGAAGTGGAAATGCTTAAGGAACTGAAAGACTATGTGCCTGGAAATCTTAAGTGAAGACTATCAGATTCCTCCTCCACGGACCAGCTGGAGCGGGAAAATCCAGCTTCATCAACTCCATCAATTGTGTGTTTCAGGGTCACATTACGAGTATCACCTTGGCCAACTTCGCAGCTGCAGGTGAAAGCATTGCCAGAAAAGTAAGTTAGTTAAGTTATAAGCAAGTGTTATATGAAACCCATTGAGTGAAACCATAACATATTAAAGCAAATGGATGTGAATATCAACCATTTTATTTTAATTATCAGTGCATACTCATCAAATTGTATAATTCATTAGAAATGCACATCCTATTTTACAGTACGAAACCCACAACATCTAAAAAAGAAAAACATGGAATCTATTTCCCATTGGTGTTCAATGATGTCATGGGTCTGGAGAAAAGTGTCAACGGTGTGCGTAAGGCTGACATCATCAAGGCCCTAAAGAGCCATATAAAAGAGGGCCACAAGGTAAAGTAAACAATGCGAAAAACTATATCACCAACAAGGAATCTCTGATACAGTCAGTTAGTCAGTATTGATTAAAACACATTTTTTAATTTTCACTCTTGGCTAGTATAATCCCATATCACCATTATCAGAAGAGGATCCTGGCTACATAAATACCCACAGTTCAGAGGACAGACTTCATTGTCTGGTCAGTGTCGTACCAGCTGATAAAATGGCTGTCTTGATTGGTGTCATCCAGAAGATGAGGAACATCGGAGAAGGAGCCGCTGATATGGGTGAGAGTGCAAATTTTAGTGTCAGACCTGTGTTCAAATACTATTTAGGATATCTCAAAAGTCATTTGGAAGTCAGTATTTTGATATATTTTATTTGAAAGTACAAGTAGTTGAATATTGGAATATATTTGGAAATACACTTGGAAAGTATTGGCATGTATTTGAAAAAAATACAAATATACTTCTATACTCCCATGCATTGGAACCAGGTCCGGTTGGTATTTTAAAAAATCCATTTGGAAATAAGTATTTGAAAATACTTTCAAATTGTAAGGTATAAAGTGTATGGGTAAAGGTCAGGGTTAGGGTAAGGATGTCCCAAGGAATCCTGGATAGCACTGACGAAAATGGTGCGTTGGGATGCTATCGAAATCTTTTACATTTGAAACAAACATGGGAACAAGCATCAGTTGTTACACCTCTGTAATTACAGACTTCAATTACCACCAGTTACATGTTGTTATTACAGTGTAACTATGAATTATCACAATTCATTACAATACTTGTAATGAATTACACTGTAATAAGTCCTTATTACAGCAATCACACTGTAATAATGAACTTGAAAATGAAGTGTTACGCAATCATTTGAAAAAACGTTGAAATACTTCCAATAGAAGTAGTTGATTTGGGACACATTATTTAAAAATACTCAAAATACACAGAAAATATGTATTTAAATAGAAAATGATCAAATACACATATATTTCAACCCAGGTCTGAAAATGACTGTACATTGCTATTATTTTGATGGCTACACAAACTAATAGTATTGTAGGTGTACTATGTCTTTGAGTAGGAGCGTCATCGCATTGACTGGAGAGAAAAAGGACTGCTGAATTAAACAGTTTGCTCTGGCAGGGATTCCCCAAATGGTTATTCTCATCAGAGTGAATGACGCCTGTCCATTGGTGAAGAAAGACCTGAAAAACATCTATCTGAGCAAGTACATAAAGGAGAAGGTGAGTACAAAAACCATCCGATTGTATTATGAAAGACTGTTCAATTTGTTAACCATCAATGGGTGGCTAGCCAGTGTTCCTAATACATATTCCATGGTAGTTACATACACAGGTACAGCTCATTCATTTGAATTCCAACGTTATTCTTTCATTGCAGATGGAGCAGCGCAGTACTAAACTGGTAGTACCAGTAAACTGCATCCACCCTGTGAAGAACTACCATGAGGAAATAAACTTGGATGAAGACATGAATGTGCTGCTATTGAGGGTACGGCTCAATTTGGCAGATTACTTCATCAGAAAGCCCCCACAAGATATCAAGTGTTGTGTTCAAGACCACCTAAAGGGAGACTGATTCAAGATCGAGACCGGAGCAAATCCAGTCAGAGTCGAGACCAAGACTGGAGGGTGGAAGAGACCAAGACAAGGTCGAATCTAGCAAAATGCGAGTCCAATTCAAAAGACCATGGTTGACACTAGGGCTGTACCAAGTCCTCGGACAAAACAAGTATCGTAATGGATATGGAGAATTTTCAGAATGTGACTATGACAGAAGTATTTTTGTTTATTATCTGTAATCTGATTATCCGTAATTTTTGCTGCCAGCACACATCTCTCTTTCACTCAAAGTGTGAAGCTCTGTGTTCTCGAAACAACTATGGGCTAGTTCTTCTGTCATAATTGGAACAGTATATGGGGCAAGTGAATTAGCCTACCTTCAGCCTACCTTTTCCGTTGATAATAAATATACCACCCCCTGCCAGTCTAATTGAATAGGATTAAGTAAGTAAATCATGTGCATTTTGATCTGTCGGGGTCATTTACCTTTGAACAATGTGTGTGAATGAGTGAATGAACATAATGATGCTCTCTGAGGAGCGCTTTGAGTGACAGCGCAGTAATTCACACTTGAGGTATAGGCTTTACCGGCATTTAAAGCGCACTCCAGGGTTTCTGATCAAGAGTAATCAAGAGTAAATCCCATTATGTCGGCACACCCCTAGTTGCCACCATAATAAGAGTTCAAAATGGCCACTGTGTTCATACAGTATTTCACAAGAACATATGGATTCTAGAGAAACTCAGAATGGTGACAAATGCATGCTGAGGGCAAATAGAGAGCCACTCTACAAATGATCACTAACTCAAACAGGTCTATAACAGAAACAAATATAAAATATGTTCTCCCCTTACTAATAGTGAGCGAGCAACTTTCAAACAATGATCCCCACTTTTCCCTACCAGCAAATCAAGGAAATGATGAGGAGCACTACAAAGTTTTAGGATATTTTTCAATGAAAGTAAAGGACAGTAATGTTAAGAGTAAAGTAGGAAGACCAGAAAATAGTCCATAAGATATCAATGTGTCATGAAAGGAGTGTGGCTATAATTAGCGGCTTGTGTCTTTTTTAATATGAAGGGATATTTCACTTTCTCTGGTCATAGGAGTAACAACATGAATTGGTGCAGAAATAATGCAGTGCAACTTAAGTTTCGCCATCAGCTGGAAGACTGTCCTCTTTTTTCAGTGAAGGGAGGGAGAGAGGAGGGACGGTAAGTCAGGTGAGAGGCAGCTTCACGGCTGCTCCCTCCCTCCTCTCAGTGACCATCAGATGCAGACCATCAGTCCCAGTAAATAAAGGCTGTATATTATGCTCACTCAGCAGTGCCCCGCAAGTAATACAACAAATGTTCCATTACCCGTGTGATCATGGACCTAAAATGTTCTATTACCCGTGTGATCATGGACCTAAAATGTTCTATTACCCGTGTGATCATGGACTTAAAATTTTCTATTACCTGTGTGATCATGGACTTAACATGTTCTATCACCCGTGTGATCATGGACCTAAAATGTTCTATTACCTGTGTGATCATGAACTTAACATGTTCTATCACCCGTGTGATCATGGACCTAAAAAAAAATATTACCCGTGTGATCATGGACCTAAAATGTTTTAACATAATTTGAAAATGGTCTGAGAAAAACAAGGGTAATGAAGAGTAAATCCGATTATGTCGGCACACCCCACGTTGTCACCATAATAAGAGTTCAAAATGCCCACTGTGTTCATACAGTATTTCAGGAGAACATATTAATTCTTTAGACATTCAGAATGGTAACACATGCATGCTGAGGGCAAATAGAGAGCCACTCTACAAATGATCACTAACTCAAACAGGTCTATAACAAATAAAAATATCAAATATGTTCTAACTTCCCCCAGTCACACCTTACTAATAGTGAGCGAGCAACTTTCAAACAATGATCCCCACTTTTCCCTACCAGCAAATCAAGGAAATGATGAGGAGCACTACAAAGTTTAGGATATTTTTAAATGAAAGTAAAGGACAGTAATGTTAAGAGTAAAGAAGGAAGACCAGAAAATAGTCCATAATATATTATTATAATTGTTTTCCTTTTGGAAAAGTTTTATTATGACATTTCCTTTAAAAACAGATCATTTATATTTGTACAACATTTATACACATAAAAACAGCATTTGAATATTACATTTACATTTGTTAAAAACTACATGTTGTTAAAAACAATAGAAACAACCATGAATAAAATGACCTTTTCTTGTAAAACATTCAATTTGTAAAAGCAATTTAAAATGTATACTAATGATTTAACAAAAGTAATGCTAAGATATTAATGAGTCATGAAAGGAGTGTGGCTATTTGCGCTGGCAAAGCGGTTTTATGGGATCTGATAATTATGAGTTTTTCACTCCCCTGGTATTGGTTGGTGTCGGCAAGAAATTACGAGTAAAAATTTATCTGACACCAAGACAAGACCGAGACACTCCTAGGCCGGTCTTGAGTAGGCTACTACAACACTGAAGATAACTGAGGGATGCATACATTATCCAGAGTCACTAGCCTATACTAGCCTACACTGAATCATAATACAAGTGGGTCTGTCATACAGCCACATAAAACCCCACTGAATAGTGAAGGCTACTACTTCCGGTCATTTCTTTCACATTGTTTGCTTACCCTGGGGCGGCAGGGTAGTCTAGTGGTTAGAGCGTTGGACTAGTAACCGGAAGGTTCAAATCCCCGAGCTGACTAGATATAAATCTGTCGTTCTGCCCCTGAACAGGCAGTTAACCCACTGTTCCTAGGCCGTCATTGAAAATAAGAATTTGTTCTTAACTGACTTGCCTAGTTAAATAAAGGTAAAAATAAATAATAATAATTGAGTAGGACAATTTTGCCACTTGTTTTTTCTGTTGGTTTGTTTTTGTCTGTTGTTTAAATTATACAATGTATAATTTATTGAAGAAATATGTTATTTATTGCATATATTATTTGTATATTTTATTTATTTATTATTTAGCTACTTTATTGAGGAAAACTTTACTTACTTTACTTACTGATAGCTATCTTATTAAGGTCAATGCACTAACTGTAAATCGCTCTGGATAAAAGCATCTGCTAAATAACTAAAATGTAATCGTTATTAGAGCAGGATCTTAAAGTATTTTGAGGACAATGGAATTTAAATAAAGATGCCTTTATTAACAGTATACTTTCGTATTACTATGTTATTACTATAATGTGTTTGACTATATCATATGACTAGCCCTAGGCTTAACATTGTAGGCTACAAATATTCGGTAAAACTACATTGTCCACGTTAAAAATGTGACGTCACCACGTCATACTCAGCTGGGCTGCATTCAGCAAGTTTTTACGTTCTGGAACGTTCAATTGAACGGAAATGGTACTGAACGACCAGTTGAATAACGTGGAGGTTGTGGGTTGGGGAAACTGATGTATAATAATAACGGTTGCGGGAACGCTGTCAGCATGGCCACTGCCCTTTAAAACGTCACTCGTTGCTTCAAGTCACACCTCACCACACCTACCAAACGGGAGCAAACGTACCTCAGTCTGTTCAAGAACGTACGAAAACGTTTTTGAAAACGTGTCGTTCAGTACAAACAGTTCTGCAACGTAGCAAACGTTCAAGTGAACTGAACGCACCTCTGTTGTGAGAGGACGGAACCGGAGGGAAAACATTATCCACGTCTATCGAAGGCTTCCAGTGAGGGACAATTACACGTATATTGCCATTTCAATTGAAGCTTTTAAAGGGAATACACATTCGATTTTCTTAAAGAAAATAACGGAATTCATAGTGGCGGGGTAAGTGTAAATCCTATTTACAGGACCTATTTGTTCAAGGAAGGGAAGAAAATGGAGTTGGAGGACGGAGTAGTGTACCAGGACGACCCGGGGACATCGGCTATGATGTCGGAGCGGGTATCGGGCCTGGCCAACTCCATCTACCGCGAGTTCGAGAAACTGATAGGAAAATACGACGAAGATGTGGTGAAAGAACTGATGCCGCTCGTCGTGGCTGTGCTGGAGAACCTGGATTCGGTGTTCGCGGAAAACCAGGAGCATGAAGTGGAGCTAGAACTGTTAAAGGAGGACAACGAACAGCTCATCACGCAGTATGAACGGGAGAAAGCGCTGAGGAAACACGCAGAGGAGGTGAGTCCGGGCAGCGAACGACGGAGAGAGGGAGTGAGATGGAGGACATTGACAGCGGATTTTAAACGCAGCCTCTAGCTGCAAGGCCACCCAAGCCAGTGTTTTTCATCACCAAAGCATCCCTACCGATGTCTATGTGTAGTGTAGAACATGCACGTGGTGCAACGTTGTCAACAAGGGATACCCACGAGGCTAATAATCTTATATTGTGGAAGGAGAGCCACGTTCGTAATATCTGCTTCCCAGTTAGAGGAGTAACTGTGTGATTAGTTTAGCATCATGCTAACAGTAGCCTACCCATCCATGGTGGATTGATTCACAGTAGCCTCAATTTCATCACGCACTAACACACAGCATGCCTGCGACAGATATGTTTTTCTCCTCTAAGTATATAGGTGCGCGTTTGATGTTGCCATGAGAGGACGTAGCCCCCAGTTACAGTCAACCATCCATTCTTTTTTTGTCAGACTGTTTGCCTGCTTGGCTACTGTAGCCTGCAAAAACAGCTGTCAGCCGCTTATCACTTTGCATGAAAATATCTTTAGTATATTGTTTTTTGTCCAAAGATAAACAGAGCCACTGGGAGAACTGTCTTCCTGTCAAGGTAAATCCAATCATGTCATCAGAAACATCCCACCTGTGTTCTGCTCTCACACACCATTAGCTCCTGTCTAGACCGGTGATGTGTATATATCCTGGATGACTGACAGGGGGTGGTGTATTTAAACCATCTTGGTACTTGTCACTTGTAAAAGAGACTACACATGTTACTGACCCCTACTTAATTCCATGTAATTCTGTTCTCGAAACATTTAATGGAAATACTGTAGAATTCCATTAATTCCTATGGAGGACTGCTCCTACTAGGGAGTGCCAGTATGGCTTCAAAGCCTCTCAATTAAGTAATAATGCTCGAGAAGCCGGTGTTTGGAGGATATATTGGAACGGGTGTTGTTACCGTGCCAATATATCCTCAAAACACTGTCTTCGAAGGCTTTGAATCACTTTTATACAATGGGTTACCAACATAATAATAATGATTGACATATTATTATTCCGTTATTATTAGAGGCTTGTGTCTTTTTTAATATGAAGGGATATTTCACTTTCTCTGGTCATAGGAGTAACAACATGAATTGGTGCAGAAATAATGCAGTGCAACTTAAGTTTCGCCATCAGCTGGAAGACTGTCCTCTTTTTTCAGTGAAGGGAGGGAGAGAGGAGGGACGGTAAGTCAGGTGAGAGGCAGCTTCATGGCTGCTCCTTCCCTCCTCTCAGTGACCATCAGATGCAGACCATCAGTCCCAGTAAATAAAGGCTGTATATTATGCTCACTCAGCAGTGCCCCGCAAGTAATACAACAAATGTTCTATTACCCGTGTGATCATGGGCCTAAAATGTTCTATTACCCGTGTGATCATGGACCGAAAATGTTCTATTACCCGTGTGATCATGGACCTAAAATGTTCTATTACCCGTGTGATCATGGACCTAAAATGTTCTATTACCCGTGTGATCATGGACCTAAAATGTTCTATTACCTGTGTGATCATGGGCCTAAAATGTTCTATTACCTGTGTGATCATGGACCTAAAATGTTATATTACCTGTGTGATCATGTACGTAAAATGTTTTAACATAATTTGAAAATGGTCTGAGAAAAACAAGGGTAATGAAGAGTAAATCCGATTACGTCGGCACACCCCACGTTGTCACCATAATAAGAGTTCAAAATGCCCACTGTGTTCATACAGTATTTCAGGAGAACATATTAATTCTTTAGACATTCAGAATGGTAACACATGCATGCTGAGGGCAGATAGAGAGCCACTCTACAAATGATCACTAACTCAAACAGGTCTATAACAGATAAAAATATCAAATATGTTCTAACTTCCCCCAGTCACACCTTACTAATAGTGAGCGAGCAACTTTCAAACAATGATCCCCACTTTTCCCTACCAGCAAATCAAGGAAATGATGAGGAGCACTACAAAGTTAAGGATATTTTTAAATGAAAGTAAAGTACAGTAATGTTAAGAGTGAAGTAAGAAGACCAGAAAATAGTCCATAATATATTATTATAATTGTTTTCCTTTTGGAAAAGTTGTATTATTACATTTCCTTTAAAAACAGATCATTTATATTTGTACAACATTTATACACATAAAAACAGCATTTGAATATTACATTTACATTTGTTAAAAACTACATGTTGTTAAAAACAATAGAAACAACCATGAATAAAATGACCTTTTCTTGTAAAACATCCAATCTGTAAAAGCTATTTAAAATGTATACTAATGATTTAACAAAAGTAATGCTAAGATATTAATGAGTCATGAAAGGAGTGTGGCTATTTGCGCTGGCAAAGCGGTTTTATGGGATCTGATAATTATGAGTTTTTCACTCCCCTGGTATTGGTTGGTGTCGGCAAGAAATTACGAGTAAAAATGTATCTGACACCAAGATGTATCTGACACAAGAATTTTGCATAGGCAACATGCAGTGATGATGTATTGGGTCTATAGGCCACCTCACAAACCTCATTGTTACGGAACTGTTTTTAATTGCTTAACATTGCATAGGTTTAGGTTAAAAAAAAATTCTGAGCGGTAGATCTCGGATTGCATTTTGACTCAAAGTGATTTTGAATCCGTTGGTGACCACTGCTCTAAACTAAAGCATCAGTAATCAGACAAGAGTATAGACAAATACAGTCAGGCTATTATACAGCGTCCCTAAGTGGGCCGCAATTACCTATTGTAGTCTAGGAAAAGCCCTTGAAACGGTTTATGAATGAGTAGTTACACATTTACATTTATGAGAAGTGAATTAGGCCTCTTGTTATAGAGACAAACATTCCTAATCGGGCAAGGTACATTGGACACACACACACACACACACACACACACACACACACACACACACACACACATAGAGAAGATGCTGTATTCTGCCTCAGAAGCAGCAGGTTTAGTGACTCTGCAATTTATCAAGACTGCTCATCGGATGGAGAGAGGAGGAGAGGATGAGGTGAGAAAGGACAGAACAGAATTAAGAGGACAGGACAAGCGAGGGGAGATAAAACAGAACTGGGTTTTACTGGCACTTGCAGTATGAAGGGCTTTCATGCTATTTCTGTAATTACACCTTTTCTCACTGTATCATCCTGAATGAGTTGTTACTTGAGTAATCATGACATTACTACTCAAATATGTAAAAAAAAAAATAAGAATAATTTGGAGTGTATAATACTGTGAGAATAAAGTTCCATCCAAAGCAGTTGAAGTTCCATCCAAAGCAGACTGACCTGCATCGTTTCGACTGCTTTGGATATGCATCTTAAGCTCCTCTAGTAAAGGTAACATATTAAGCTCCTCCCTCTAGTAAAAGTAAAGAAATAGGCATCAGGAATAGAAGAGGAACTTAGCATCTGTCCAGGCCCATACACAGAGTCATGACCCTACCTCAGTGGGGAGAACGATCACCATAGAACTAAAGGTTGCCTTGCCCCTACAGCAGACCTAGGATCAGCTCAGCCTACCACAATTTTTACCACAGCCATTTGGGGTCAAAATGACTATACTGAGCTTTGATCAGTGGTTACAGACAACTTCAAGACTGCGGGGCTTCACTTGCAGCACTGCCCAGTCTGGTTTGACCTATTTCTGTGTGTGTTTTGGTTTGTGTCCATGTGTGTGTTTGTTGGACCTCTTGCTGCCTGGCCCCGAGTCATAGTGAGGGAGAGTTGGATGTGACTCGGACCGTTTGTCTCTCTGTAGTCCCATTGGACCAAACTCAGCGTGTAGTGCTGTTTTAGGCTTCTCCGCTCTGTCCAGGCTGTGACACAGAAACAGTGAGACACACTCCTCCAGCCCGCCTTGTGTTTCTTCATCCCAGGAAGCCTTGTGTTCCCCAGAAAAGATGCAGATGGGGAGGCGGGGGGGAACCGAGGTTTTCCTATTGTTGGCTGTGTGGGTTAGGATTTCCAGGTCATGTGATCCTTTGTGATGGCCAGGGCTCACTGAGAGGGAGAGACTTCCCTGTGCCTTGTCTTCTATTACCTACTCTTGGGCCTGGTGTTGCACCATAAACCTTCCCCATTTTACTCAATATTGACCTAATCTGTTTCCAAGGGAATGGTTTGTCAAACCCTCTTGGATTTTAAAGAGCAACATCTGGAACATAAAGAGCAACATCTGTTCCCCTAATGTCTTATAGGCCACTGTGAAATATAAAAAGGAAAACGCCACATTGCTGCTGATGTTCCTAAGTGATGTTATTATAACAACGTTCCCACCTTTAGGTCTTCATCAGGCAAAAGGACCTGGATGTGCGTGTGTTCTTCAGCTTTTATAGGCCCCTCTGCCACACATTGAATCTGTTGTTGTTATTTATTAACAGATCGCTCAAATCGAAAACACAAACCTGGAAAAATAAAGAAGGGTGTTCAGCTGTGTGCATCTTCTCACCACTATGAGGAGTAAAGTCTCCATGATATAGTAATTCATCACACAGTTCCCTTTGTACAAATGATACACTGTTTGACTGTTTATAGAAATGTGAGTGAGCGTAAGTAGATTTCACTCCAGTTCGACATTCGTCCCTAAGGTGTGGTTATAAACTGCCACTTTACAGACATGTGGCAAGTAATACTTCATCCTTAACCAATGTTTTGAATCACGATGAATCTACATGGATGCAAACAATGGCCGCTCCCTCAGAGGTGGCACCATTGCTTCAAAAGTGGTGTGGCAAAATTCGTCTGTGTCTTTTCTGGGGCATGGAGTTTTTCCTGATCATGACCTGGTCAGGTAAAACTCTGGGTCCTATTCGTAGGCTATGACAAAATATTCTTATTATACATAGCTTCCCTTTTCATCTGTGTTATGACTATAGGCCTGTGCTTTTAATTGTCTGCTCATGTGAATTGAAAACCATCTTGACCTGAGGTGACTCACACTATCACAAACCTTGTTGTTATTCATTGTGAATATAATATCAAAAGAGCCAGAGACAACAACTTCAATGGACAATATACTCTGTAGTTTAGTGAACTACTATAGCAGGGCTGAGCGTTATGCAAAGAATGGTTACAATGACTTTAAATATGAATTACACTCTACACACACACATACACACACAATGTTAAGCAGTGGACTTTGAAAAATAAATACAGAAAGGTTTCAATGTAGAAAGTATACATTTTATGTCATCTGATTAATGATGCTCTTCTGCTATTAATTCTGTAAGCTTTATGTAAGGCAGGGTTACATTTAACACTATACACATTAGACTTTGTAACAGTTTTTTATGTGTAAGTTATAAAACCACCAACCTTCTGTTGTTGTCTGACAATGTTGTTATTATCATGGTTGGCCAGCCTAGTGAAGCAAAGACACAGCCAAGGCTGACTCATCTACAAATCAACATACACCGCTCAAAAAAATAAAGGGACCACTAAAATAACACATCCTAGATCTGAATTAATGAAATATTCTTATTAAATACTTTTTTCTTTACATAGTTGAATGTGCTGACAACAAAATCACACAAAAATGATCAATGGAAATTAAATTTATCAACCCATGGAGGTCTGGATTTGGAGTCACACTCAAAATTAAAGTGGAAAACCACACTACAGGCTAATCCAACTTTGATGTAATGTCCTTAAAACAACTCAAAATGGGGCTCAGTAGTGTGTGTGGCCTCCACGTGCCTGTATGACCTCCCTACAACGCCTGGGCATGCTTCTGATGAGGTGGCGGATGGTCTCCTGAGGGATCTCCTCCCAGACCTAGACTAAAGCATCCGCCAACTCCTGGACAGTCTGTGGTGCAACGTGGCGTTGGTGGATGGAGCGAGACATGATGTCCCAGATGTGCTCAGTTGGATTCAGGTCTGGGGAACGGGCGGGCCAGTCCATAGCATCAATGCCTTCCTCTTGCAGGAACTGCTGACACACTCCAGCCACACGAGGTCTAGCATTGTCTTGCATTAGGAGGAACCCAGGGCCAACCGCACCAGCATATGGTCTCACAAGGGGTCTGAGGATCTCATGTCGGTACCTAATGGCAGTCAGGCTACCTCTGGCGAGCACATGGAGGACTGTGCGGCCCCCCAAAGAAATGCCACCCCACACCATGACTGACCCACCGCCAAACCGGTCATGCTGGAAGATTTTGCAGGCAGCAGAACGTTCTCCACGGCGTCTCCAGACTGTCACGTCTGTCACATGTGCTCAGTGTGAACCTGCTTTCATCTGTGAAGAGCACAGGGCGCCAGTGGTGAATTTGCCAATCTTGGTGTTCTCTGGCAAATGCCAAAAGTCCTGCACGGTGTTGGGCTGTAAAGCACAACCCCCACCTGTGGACGCCGGGCCCTCATACCACCCTCATGGAGTCTGTTTCTGACTGTTTGAGCAGACACATGCACATTTGTGGCCTGCTGGAGGTCATTTTGCAGGGCTCTGGCAGTGCTCCTCCTGCTCCTCCTTGCACAAAGGCGGAGGTAGCGGTCCTGCTGCTGGGTTGTTGCCCTCCTACGGCCTTCTCCACTTCTCCTGATGTACTGGCCTGTATCCCGGTAGCGCCTCCATGCTCTGGACACTACGCTGACAGACACAGCAAACTTTCTTGCCACAGCTCGCATTGATGTGCCATCCTGGATGAGCTGCACTACCTGAGCCACTTGTGTGGGTTGTAGACTCCGTCTCATGCTACCACTAGAGTGAAAGCACCGCCAGCATTCAAAAGTGACCAAAACATCTGCCAGGAAGCATAGGAACTGAGAAGTGGTCTGTGGTCTCCACCTGCAGAACCACTCCTTTATTGGGGGTGTCTTGCTAAATGCCTATAATTTCCACCTGTTGTCTATTCCATTTGCACAACAGCATGTGAAATGTATTGTCAATCAGTGTTGCTTCCTAAGTGGACAGTTTGATTTCACAGAAGTGTGATTGACTTGGAGTTACTTTGTGTTGTTTAAGTGTTCCCTTAATTTTTTTGAGCAGTGTATGTAACTAGGCCTACTCATTATTATTTGTAAATTAGTCAGTCACCATTTACCCACAATGCATCACATATAAACCCAGCAAAAAAATAATCTTCCCTTTTTCAGGACCCTGTCTTTCAAAGATAATTCATAAAAATCTAAATAACTTCAGATCTTAATTTTTAAGGGTTTAACACTGTTTCCCATACTTGTTCAATGAACATGCACCTGTGGAACGATCGTTAAGACACTAACAGCTTACGGACGGTAGGCAATTAAGGTCACAGTTAAGAAAACTTAGGACACTACAGAAGCCTTTCTACTGACTCTGAAAAACACCAAAAGAAAGATGCCCAGGGTCCCTGCTCATCTGCGTGAACGTGCCTTAGGCATGCTGCAAGGAGGCATGAGGACTGCAAATGTGGCCAGAGCAATAAATTGCAATGTCCGTACTGTGAGACACCTAAGACAGCACTACAGGGAGACAGGACGGACAGCTGACCGTCCTCGCAGTGGCAGACCACGTGTAACAACACCTGCACAGGATCGGTACATCCAAACATCACACCTGCAGGACAGGTACAGGATGGCAACAACAACTGCCCGAGTTACACCAGGAACGCACAATCCCTCCATCAGTGCTCAGACTGTCCGCAATAGGCTGAGAGAGGCTGGACAGGTCTTGTAGTCCTGTTGTAAGGCAGGTCCTCACCAGACATCACCGGCAACAGTGTCGACTATGGGCACAAACCCACCATCGCTGGACCAGACAGGACTGGCAAAAAGTGCTCTTCACTGACGAGTCACGGTTTTGTCTCCCCAGGGGTGATGGTTGGATTCGCATTTATCGTTGAAGGTATGAGCGTTACACCGAGGCCTGTACTCTGGAGCGGGATCGATTTGGAGGTGGAGGGTCCGTCATGGTCTGGGGCGGTGTGTCACAGCATCATCGGACTGAGCTTGTCATTGCAGGCAATCTCAACGCTGTGCGTTACAGGAAAGACATCCTCCTCCCTCATATGGTACCCTTCCTGCAGGCTCATCCTGACATGACCCTCCAGCATGACAATGCCACCAGCCATACTGCTCGTCCACTGTGCGTGATTTCCTGCAAGACAGGAATGTCAGTGTTCTGCCATGGCCAGTGAAGAGCCCAGATCTCAATCCCTTTGAGCACGTCTGGGACCTGTTGGATCGGAGGGTGAGGGCTAGGGTCATTCTCCCCAGAAATGTCCGGGAACTTGCAGGTGCCTTGGTGGAAGAGTGGGGTAACATCTCACAGCAAAAACTGGCAAATCTGGTGCAGTCCATGAGGAGGAGATGCACTGCAGTACTTAATGCATCTGGTGGCCACACCAGATACTGACTGTTCCTTTTGATTTTGACCCCCCCTTTGTTCAGGGACATGTTATTCAATTTCTGTTAGTCACATGTCTGTGGAACTTGTTCAGTTCATGTCTCAGTTGTTGAGTCTTGTTATGTTCATACAAATATTTACACATGTTAAGTTTGCTGAAAATAAACACAGTTGACAGTGAGAGGATGTTTATTTTTTTTTTCCTGAGTTGAGATGTTCTTGACCATGGACAGTGAAAACATATTTCACCCTTAAAGACTCTGCTTGCTTAGACTCACTGCACTGCTTCCAACAACACATTGTTGGGACATGAGACGGTCGATGAAACACCAACGTTTCAGATGACACAAACTGACACTGGTAGTATTCCAAAACATATTTTGCAATTTTAACCATCGGTTCAAGAAGTATCTCTGGGTAGGCCAAGGGGCCTCGTTCAGAAGAACAACATTAGATAACTAAAGTGCTGCAGTGGAGAGTGGAGATGATGACAGGGCAGTCCGTGTCCCAAATGGCACCCTATTCCCTATATAGTACACAAGTTTTGACCAGAGCCCTAAGGGCCCATTTGGTGCACTACATAGGGAATAGGTTGCCATTTGGGATGCAACCTAACTGTTGAACCGCATTAACCAGAGTCCCGATGAGGGGTGTTATGAATCATGGGGGTATGGAATGTTCAATGCTGTGATTCCTCATATGTATCATCTCCTCTCTCCTTTCCTCTTTATTGTGTCCATCCTTCGCAGCATAGGTTGGTTCCCTAGTGCTCACTGTAGGAACTGATTGCCAGTCAAATCCATATATTCAATTATTAAATCAACTACTTTTAATTGAAAATAATGTACCCCTTTTCATGAAGTAGATTTTATTGAATGTTACTCATTCTGTTGCACTCTATTCTAACCAAACCTGCATTACCAGTTCATATCACTAGGTGTCACTATGCACTTGCTCGTCGAAAAAGATGGCTGCCTGTCTCTGTATTTGTGAAAGTTATGGTGGTGCTAGAATCCATAAATTCACTCTTTATGGTTGGACAAATGTGTGTTCATATTGTCTGGAGACTGCTCTGTGGCGGAATATGTAGGTTTTTTACTTTTAAGACAGTGAAATTTGCAACACAAAATTTGCAGTGCAAATAAAATAATATGCCAATGAACATTACTGCAGCAGCAGATTGTTTCATCTTCTTTATCCTGTGCCAAACACATTTATTCAGTGAGTCTAAATCATAATGTTAGCTGCTGGCTACATGATTGCATCAACCTAGCTAGCTAATGTTAGCTAGCTAGCTATCTAGCAAGGCTACTCTAAAGCTAACATTAGTAGTTTTGTTAGCTAGCTAGCTATAGATTGGATCATTCTAGATAGTTTTAGATGACTAAACTGCTTTTATTAACTGCTTTTATTCACACATGCCTTGTTTTCCATGAAAATGTGTGTTCATTTGCAGGTTTAAAAATATATACTTGTGTATTGATTTTAAGAAAGGTGTTGATGTTTATGGTTAGGTACACATTGGTGCAACGACAGAGCTTTTTTCGCAAATGCGCTTGTTAAATCACACGTTTGGCGAAGTAGGCTGTGATTCAATGATAAATTAACAGGCACCACATCGATTATATGCAACGCAGGACAAGCTAGATAAACTAGTAATATTATCAACCATGTGTAGTTAACTAGTGATTATGTTAAGATTGATTGTTTTTTACAAGATACGTTTAATGCTAGCTAGCACCTTACCTTGGCTCCTTGCTGCACTCGCATAACAGGTAGTCAGCCTGCCACGCAGTCTCCTCGTGCAATGTAATTGGCCATGATCGGTGCCCAAAAATGCGGATTACCGATTGTTATGAAAACTTGAAATCGGCCCTAATTAATCGGCCATTCCGATTAATCGGTCGAGCTCTAGTTTCCACTAGATAACACGACCACAAAGTCAGATTGCTCCAGGATTCCACACTGGAGAGGAGTGTGAGCGAAGAAATAAACCAAGTGCAGAGTCAAAAAACGATGTGCTGGTGCAACCAAACATAGTTGTTGAGAGGTGTGTTTAATTAGGCTCTGTAGGCTGTAGCTAGAAGACCACTGTGACTGACAAGTGAATCCACCTGTCACAGCGAGCATGGGGGTTACCACATGAAATCCCAGGGACAGGGTTTTATTCACTAAACATGCAAACGGGCTGAAATTGGGGGAGGTACTATGTCAACTTGCCCAATAAGAAATGCCTGCTTTCTTTTCTGTTGCAAAATGTTTTTCTATGACGTGAACTATTACATTTGTCTGGTAAACGTGTTCAGTGCCGCTGCATTCACACCAGATTGAAGTACTGGGGCACATGCCGTCTTGCCACACGTTTTCCAGCGGCGCTGTGCTCCCTGGTTTGTTCTTCTAGGGGAGAGGAGCACAGAAGGCCTGGGTAATACAGTATGGTGGCCAGATGATTAGCTGCAGCCTTTCTAGCTGTGTTGAACGTTACAGGTAGAAATGTATTCTATAGAATGTTATGGCTTTGTTTAATGATGAAAAAAGATCTGTACTGAAGGCAGCTAATTTCAATGCATCTATAAATGTGAAAACAGAATAGAAGAAAGGAGAGGACTGAAGAGCAGGCTAGAGTAAAGTATTACAGCTGGCAGGATGTGAAAGCACACACACACACACACACACACACACACACGCACACACACACACACACACACACTGGATTTCTGTCCAGGACACACTTCTCTGACACACCAGGAGGATGTGGGAGTGGAGGGGACCTGCATTTCCGGGTGAACAGAAGACTTCCAGATCCTGGTCTGTCTATGTAACATAGTAGTAGACATCCCTGCTTCTTAGAGTGTAGTCTAGACTATGTTGTGGCAGTAGCTACACATGTACCCCTCTGTATAACGTACAGGGTGGTCCTGTATTTGGTCAAATAATAATTCTGCTCTCTATATTCGCAGTCTCTTTTAAACTGTATTACAGTGCCTTGCGAAAGTATTCGGCCCCCTTGAACTTTGCGACCTTTTGCCACATTTCAGGCTTCAAACATAAAGATATAAAACTGTATTTTTTTGTGAAGAATCAACAACAAGTGGGACACAATCATGAAGTGGAACGACATTTATTGGATATTTCAAACTTTTTTAACAAATCAAAAACTGAAAAATTGGGCGTGCAAAATTATTCAGCCCCTTTACTTTCAGTGCAGCAAACTCTCTCCAGAAGTTCAGTGAGGATCTCTGAATGATCCAATGTTGACCTAAATGACTAATGATGATAAATACAATCCACCTGTGTGTAATCAAGTCTCCGTATAAATGCACCTGCACTGTGATAGTCTCAGAGGTCCGTTAAAAGCGCAGAGAGCATCATGAAGAACAAGGAACACACCAGGCAGGTCCGAGATACTGTTGTGAAGAAGTTTAAAGCCGGATTTGGATACAAAAAGATTTCCCAAGCTTTAAACATCCCAAGGAGCACTGTGCAAGCGATAATATTGAAATGGAAGGAGTATCAGACCACTGCAAATCTACCAAGACCTGGCCGTCCCTCTAAACTTTCAGCTCATACAAGGAGAAGACTGATCAGAGATGCAGCCAAGAGGCCCATGATCACTCTGGATAAACTGCAGAGATCTACAGCTGAGGTGGGAGACTCTGTCCATAGGACAACAATCAGTCGTATATTGCTCAAATCTGGCCTTTATGGAAGAGTGGCAAGAAGAAAGCCATTTCTTAAAGATATCCATAAAAAGTGTTGTTTAAAGTTTGCCACAAGCCACCTGGGAGACACACCAAACATATGGAAGAAGGTGCTCTGGTCAGATGAAACCAAAATTGAACTTTTTGGCAACAATGCAAAACGTTATGTTTGGCGTAAAAGCAACACAGCTGAACACACCATCCCCACTGTCAAACATGGTGGTGGCAGCATCATGGTTTGGGCCTGCTTTTCTTCAGCAGGGACAGGGAAGATGGTTAAAATTGATGGGAAGATGGATGGAGCCAAATACAGGACCATTCTGGAAGAAAACCTGATGGAGTCTGCAAAAGACCTGAGACTGGGACGGAGATTTGCCTTCCAACAAGACAATGATCCAAAACATAAAGCAAAATCTACAATGGAATGGTTCAAAAATAAACATATCCAGGTGTTAGAATGGCCAAGTCAAAGTCCAGACCTGAATCCAATCGAGAATCTGTGGAAAGAACTGAAAACTGCTGTTCACAAATGCTCTCCATCCAACCTCACTGAGCTCGAGCTGTTTTGCAAGGAGGAATGGGAAAAAATGCCAGTCTCTCGATGTGCAAAACTGATAGAGACATACCCCAAGCGACTTACAGCTGTAATCACAGCAAAAGGTGGCGCTACAAAGTATTAACTTAAGGGGGCTGAATAATTTTGCACGCCCAATTTTTCAGTTTTTGATTTGTTAAAAAAGTTCGAAATATCCAATAAATGTCGTTCCACTTCATGATTGTGTCCCACTTGTTGTTGATTCTTCATAAAAAAAATACAGTTTTATATCTTTATGTTTGAAGCCTGAAATGTGGCAAAAGGTCGCAAAGTTCAAGGGGGCCGAATACTTTCGCAAGGCACTGTATGTAATGTGTGTGTGTGTGTGTGTGTGTGTGTGTGTGTGGTGTGAGAGAGTGGTGTGTGTACAGTCGTGGCCAATTTTTTTTAGAATGACACAAATATTAATTTCCACGAAGTTTGCTGCTTCAGTGTCTAGATATTTTTGTCAGATGTTACTATGGAATACTGAAGTATAATTACAAGCATTTCATAAGTGTCAAAGGCTTTTATTGACAATTACATGAAGTTGATTCAAGGAGTCAATATTTGCAATGTTGACCCTTCTTTTTCAAGACCTTTGCAATCCGCCCTGGCATGCTGTCAATTAACTTCTGGGCCACATTCTGACTGATGGCAGCCCATTCTTGCGTAATCAATGCTTGGAGTTTGTCCGATTTTTTATTTTTTGTTTGTCCACCCGCCTCTTGAGGATTGACCACAAGTTCTCAATGGGATTAAGGTCTGGGGAGTTTCCTGGCCATGGATCCAAAATATTGATGTTTTGTTCTCCGAGCCACTTAGTTATCACTTTTGCCTTATGGCAAGGTGCTCCATCATGCTGGAAAAGGCATTGTTCGTCACCAAACTGTTCCTGAATGGTTGGGAGAAGTTGCTCTCGAGGGATGTGTTGGTACCATTCTTTATTCATGGCCGTGTTCTTAGGCAGAATTGTGAGTGAGCCCACTCCCTTGGCTGAGAAGCAACCCCACACATGAATGGTCTCAGGATACTTTACTGTTGGCATGACACAGGACTGATGGTAGCGCTCACCTTGTCTTCTCCGGACAAGCTTTTTTTTCGGATGCCCCAAACAATTGGAAAGTGGATTCATCAGAGAAAATTACTTTACCCCAGTCCTCAGCAGTCCAATCCCTGTACCTTTTGCAGAATATGAGTCTTTCCCCGATGTTTTTCCTGTAGAGAAGTGGCTTCTTTGCTGCCCTTCTTGACACCAGGTCATCCTCCAAAAGTCTTTGCTTTACTGTGCGTGCAGATTCACTGACACCTGCCTGCTGCCATTCCTGAGCAAGCTCTGTACTGGTGGTGCCCCGATCCCACAGCTGAATCAACTTTAGGAGACGGTCCTGGCGCTTGCTGGACTTTCTTGGGCGCCCTGAAGCCTTTTTCACAACAATTGAACCGCTCTCCTTGAAGTTCTTGATGATCCGATAAATGGTTGATTTAGTTGCAATCTTACTGGCAGCAATATCCTTGCCTGTGAAGCCCTTTTTGTGCAAAGCAATGATGACGCCACGTGTTTCCTTGCAGGTAACCATGGTTGACAGAGGAAGAACAATGATTCCAAGCACCACCCTCCTTTTGAAGCTTCAAGTCTGTTATTCAAACTCAATCAGCATGACAGAGTGATCTCCAGCCTTGTCCTCGTCAACACTCACACCTGTATTAATGAGAGAATCACTGACATGATGTCAGCTGGTAATTTTGTGGCAGGGCTGAAATGCAGTGGAAATGTTTTTTGGGATTCAGTTCCTTTGCATGGCAAAGAGGGACTTTGCAATTAATTGCAATTAATCTGATCACTCTTCATAATATTCTGGAGTATATGCAAATTGCCATCATACAAACTGAGGCAGCAGACTATGTGAAAATGAACATTTGTGTCATTCTCAAAACTTTTGGCCACGACTGTATATGTTACTGATGAGAGAGAGTTACTGAGAGTCCTCTCTGTGTGTCTCTGAGCAGAAGTTCATGGAGTTTGAGGACAGTCAGGAGCAGGAGAAGAAGGACCTTCAGAACCATGTGGGCAGAATGGAGTCCCACTCCCGCCAGCTTGAGCTCAAGATCAAGAACTATGCAGACCAAAGTAAGTTTACACATCACTCACTCACTCACTCACTCACTCACTCACTCACTCACTCACTCACTCACTCACTCACTCACTCACACACACACACACACACACACACACACACACACACACACACACACACACACACACACACACACACACACACACACACACACAGGCTGAATCCCAAATCGACCCCTTACCCTCCACTTCGCGTTCACATGCACCTCCGCCATTTGCACTAGTGTCCCAAAGCTGAGTGAGTGAAAGGGTGTGAGGGTGTGTAGGGGCTTATTAGCCCCTCCGGTAGGCACTTCCACTGAGTCTGCAACACTGCCTGATCCATAGCAATGTGCAATCCCGTAAAGCACTGCGTTATTTTTGAGTTCTCGCAATTTCACATAAAAGAATGGAGAAACGTGCCTAATGCATTTGTTTGTCTAATGTCGAGACTTGATACATGTAAAAGAAGAAATAACACCCAAATGAAATGTTTAACTGTTGCTGAGGTTTAGATTTTGTAAAACGACAGGGTGGATTTGTTCATTTGAATTTCATGCTTGTTTTATTATTTAAAAGGGTAACATGAACTGCATCATTCAAGTCAGGAGTGTGTCCTGGCGTTGATGAGCTTATTGATCCCCTCGCCGCTCTCTGGAAGTTACCCTCAGAGTTTCGTGAGCAACACGTGACAACGGAGTGATTTGGTAGGGGCGAGGAGGTGGTTTTAGATTCACCATCTCACTCCTGTTTCTCCTCTCTCCCTCTCACACTGAATCCACACATACATTACCCACCCACCCACACAGCCACATACATGCATTTCACATCATTGGTATGCCTACCATTTTGCACACAGCAGTCCATATATAGCATCTCCATGGAGCCCAGTGCAAATGTATTTCCATGATATTCTCTGCCTCTGCCTTTCTCGTCTCCCATTAATCCCTCGGACAATTAATTAGACGCACGCACACACGCACGCACACACACACGCATTCATTCACACTCTTTTTGGGTGACAGTAATGGGATTACAGGATTACTGTTACTCCCATCCTCTTTAAGTGGCAGCCAGGCACCACATCCCATTGGTGGATTTAGGAGGGGAGTCTGATGCGGTGCCTTTAGGGAACACATGCATCCACAGTGTGATGTGATAGCTCAAACCTCTGTTAGCAATGACTTATTGAGGAGGAGAGAACCATAGCTTCATAAACTGACATACTGCTGTTGTTCTTCAGTCTTAGGAAAATGACAATCTGACTGCCAGTTCCTGCTTCAGCCATTTCCTTTATTGTTGTCATGCTAAACAATTGCTAAAGCAGAAACAGACTGGCAACCCAGGCCTGGGAAATGCAGATCGTAACGGCACACGCCCTGTGTGTATAAACAGTTACGAGTCCTATTCATATAGTTAACCATCTGTAGAGCACGCTGTCCTGGCTGCTGCCACTCCCAGTCTGTGGTGAATAATTCATGGGTCAATTCATGCGTTTTCCAACCAGGGCAGAGTCCACAGCTACTCTATGTGTAGAGTTGCCCACAAGCTACTCTGTGTGGATAGTCTTAGACTGCAGGCATCATCTCTTACTTGCCCTCTTACTTCAATTGGGAAGCTTGTATGGAGGAGAAGATGAGTGGACTTCCAGATCCGTGGTTACTTTGCAGGACAGTGATACACTAGAATGCTGTTTAGACATGGTGTGTATCTGCTGCAGGGTTGTGGTCAATTCCATTTCAATTCCAGTCAATTCTGGAAGTACACTGAAATTCCAATTATCTTCAATGCTTTTCAGTTAGGAAAATTGGAATTTGGTTTACTTTCTGAATTGCCTGGAATTAAAATGGAATTGACCCCAACCCTGATCTGCAGACACAACTCTTGGTTTCTTTGACAATGGCGTTCATTGTCTTTTGTCAAAAAGAAACAGAATATTGCGTAGATGCAGTTCTTCCTCTCACCCAGTCCACCCAACAGAGTGAGCCAACGTTCTAAACACACTAACTCGGTCTACATCCTACCCACTCTCGCCACTCCTCAGAGAAGGACCACATAGCTGTCCTGCGGATGCCTGTTGGGCAGGCAGAGAGAAAGGCTCCTACCATAGCTGGCCACAGTCACTGTGGTTCGTATGAATGGCTGGGAAGTATTTCCACCACAATGTGCATGTTAATGTAATACACTGCACTGATGCTTAAAAACCGTGATGAATCAATCCATCCATATGTGGGAACAGTTAGACACCAGACTAGACATATACAGTATACATGGTATATGGGTGCAGTTGTATAGCACATGCAGTATATGGCTCTGGCTAATTAGCCCTGAGACAGGGAGACCTACCTACCTACCTAACTAACTAATCTGGAGTCAGAACAATCTGTCCTCCTCTATGTGGTGTGGAGTAGTGGTCCCTCATTCAGGAGATGTGTAATGGCTTGATATAATATCAGTAACACCAGAGTGAGATGATGTTAATTAGGGAGATGGGGATGGGGCCCTTATCCTGTAATCTACAGTCAGATAGAATGAATTCATTGGTCCCTGCTATGCTGATCAACAGGAATTCATCCACCAAAGAGGAACTGATCATACTGTAATGAAGACCCATGAATAACGACACGCTGCACCCACTACTGGACTGCACTGCCAGTCCGATGACATCATCATAAATGGCCCACCACCACAGCCTTGTGTGACATGCGTTCCTAGTGCCAGTCTGCTACATCATGGAAATGGTACCGTTGACCTTGTTGTAGTGGTGCCATGTTCCCATGTTATATCATTCTCCCAGTACGCAATTATCTGACTTTCCAGATTATTCTAGGGTTATCCCTGTACCAGAACATCACCATGAAAACCTCTAGCCTCTTCAACTCTGTTTCATCTAGACACAGAGTGGAGATGCTCTGTTTCATCTAGACACAGAGTGGAGATGCTCTGTTTCATCTAGACACAGAGTGGAGATGCTCTGTTTCATCTAGACACAGAGTGGAGATGCTCTGTTTCATCTAGACACAGAGTGGAGATGCTCTGTTTCATCTAGACACAGAGTGGAGATGCTCTGTTTCATCTAGACACAGAGTGGAGATACTCTGTTTCATCTAGACACAGAGTGGTGATGCTCTGTTTCATCTAGACACAGAGTGGAGATGCTCTGTTTCATCTAGACACAGAGTGGAGATGCTCTGTTTCATCTAGACACAGAGTGGAGATGCTCTGTTTCATCTAGACACAGAGTGGAGATGCTCTGTTTCATCTAGACACAGAGTGGAGATGCTCTGTTTCATCTAGACACATAGTTGAGATACTCTGTTTCATCTAGACACAGAGTGGAGATGCTCTGTTTCATCTAGACACATAGTGGAGATGCTCTGTTTCATCTAGACACAGAGTGGAGATACTCTGTTTCATCTAGACACAGAGTGGAGATGCTCTGTTTCATCTAGACACAGAGTGGAGATGCTCTGTTTCATCTAGACACATAGTTGAGATACTCTGTTTCATCTAGACACATAGTTGAGATACTCTGTTTCATCTAGACACAGAGTGGAGATGCTCTGTTTCATCTAGACACAGAGTGGAGATGCTCTGTTTCATCTAGACACAGAGTGGAGATGCTCTGTTTCATCTAGACACAGAGTGGAGATGCTCTGTTTCATCTAGACACAGAGTGGAGATGCTCTGTTTCATCAGTATACATCAACAGCACATATCAATTCATCACATGAAGTTACCCCGCCCTTATTTTCCTTTCACATCAGAAACAGACACAGATTCCCTCTAGAATAGTCATGGCATTTTCAATTCAAACTTTACCATAACCTCACAGCAGTATTTTCAATTCAAACATTATCCCAGTGTCCCAGCAGCGTTTGAAGAGTGTTAATGTCAGTGTAATTGATAGTATCCCTGTGCTGTTCTCCGGCTGTTGTGCTGCTCCACGCCAGGTTTAGGCTAAACCAGACAGACTAATGGGAGGATTAGGGGTTTTTGTCACCTCTTAAATCGGGCCTATTTAAAATCATTTGAGAGAGATTACTTCCTCTGTGCTGTGAGTTCCCCGCCCCATTGGCGTCACACATCAGTCTAGTTTCTGATGGCTTATTACCGTTGAACCGAGGACACCTAGTGGCAGATCATTGTCATTACAGGGAGTAGAGTATAGCTTGTCCCACATCTTTCCTTGTTGGGCTGCTTTCAATAGATGTTGATAATGTGGGCTGGCTGTAGTGGCTATAACAGCGTTGATAACAGACACAGTCGTCTCTCTGGAAACACAAGAATATGAAAGTATTTTATCTCAGTTCAAAGCAGTTCTATTTGTGTGGTCATTGAAGCTTTACCTTTTGTCACAATATGGTGTTACTAATGACTCATTGGTTAGCCTCTGTGTCTGTGTGTTTCCTTATAAGAACAGCTACTCATTTAACAGCTGACTAGACTGGCGTTGGAAAAGACTAACTGACTGACTGTCTTGTCTGTCTGACAAACGGATAATCTGATTGACTGTCTGTCTGAAAAACGGATCATCTGACTGACTGTCTGTCTGACAAATTGATCATCTGACTGACTGACTGTCTGACAAACTGATAATCTGACTGACTGACTGTTTTGTCTGTCTGACAAATTGATAATCTGACTGACTGACTGTCTGACAAACTGATCATCTGACTGACTGACTGTCTGACAAACTGATAATCTGACTGACTGTCTGTCTGACAAACTGATAATCTGACTGACTGTGTCTGACAAATTAATAATCTGATTGACTGACTGTCTGACAAATTGATAATCTGACTGACTGACTGTCTGACAAACTGATAATCTGACTGACTGACTGTCTGTCTGACAAACTGATAATCTGACTGACTGACTGTCTGACTGATGTTCTTTCTTCTCTTCTCCTTCAGTCGGCAGGATGGAAGAGCGAGAGTCTGAGCTGAAGAAGGAGTTCAACTCACTCCATCAAAGACACACAGAGGTAAAGAGAGAGAGAGAGAGAGAGAGAGAGAGAATAGGGAGAAAATAGGGAACTCTTCCTATCTGTATTGTTTTCCTAAGAATAAGATTTCAAGTACCAAAAGTAAAACTAACCTCTCTGTTCTGTCCATTACAGATGATCCATAACTACATGGAGCATGTAGAACTAACCTCTCTGTTCTGTCCATTACAGATGATCCATAACAACACAGAGCATGTAGAACTAACCTGTCTGTTCTGTCCATTACAGATGATCCATAACAACACAGAGCATGTAGAACTAACCTGTCTGTTCTGTCCATTACAGATGATACATAACTACATGGAGCATGTAGAACTAACCTGTCTGTTCTGTCCATTACAGATGATCCATAACAACACAGAGCATGTAGAACTAACCTGTCTGTTCTGTCCATTACAGATTATCCATAACTACATGGAGCATGTAGAACTAACCTGTCTGTTCTGTCCATTACAGATGATACATAACTACATGGAGCATGTAGAACTAACCTGTCTGTTCTGTCCATTACAGATGATACATAACTACATGGAGCATGTAGAACTAACCTGTCTGTTCTGTCCATTACAAATGATCCATAACTACATGGAGCATGTAGAACTAACCTGTCTGTTCTGTCCATTACAAATGATCCATAACTACATGGAGCATGTAGAACTAACCTGTCTGTTCTGTCCATTAGAGATGATCCATAACTACATGGAGCATGTAGAACTAACCTGTCTGTTCTGTCCATTACAGATGATCCATAACTACATGGAGCATGTAGAACTAACCTTTCTGTTCTGTCCATTACAGATGATCCATAACTACATGGAGCATGTAGAACTAACCTGTCTGTTCTGTCCATTACAGATTATCCATAACTACATGGAGCATGTAGAACTAACCTGTCTGTTCTGTCCATTACAGATGATACATAACTACATGGAGCATGTAGAACTAACCTGTCTGTTCTGTCTATTACAGATGATACATAACTACATGGAGCATGTAGAACTAACCTGTCTGTTCTGTCCATTACAGATGATCCATAACTACATGGAGCATGTAGAACTAACCTGTCTGTTCTGTCCATTACAGATGATACATAACTACATGGAGCATGTAGAACTAACCTGTCTGTTCTGTCCATTACAGATTATCCATAACTACATGGAGCATGTAGAACTAACCTGTCTGTTCTGTCCATTACAGATGATACATAACTACATGGAGCATGTAGAACTAACCTGTCTGTTCTGTCCATTACAGATGATACATAACTACATGGAGCATGTAGAACTAACCTGTCTGTTCTGTCCATTACAGATGATACATAACTACATGGAGCATGTAGAACTAACCTGTCTGTTCTGTCCATTACAAATGATCCATAACTACATGGAGCATGTAGAACTAACCTGTCTGTTCTGTCCATTACAAATGATCCATAACTACATGGAGCATGTAGAACTAACCTGTCTGTTCTGTCCATTAGAGATGATCCATAACTACATGGAGCATGTAGAACTAACCTGTCTGTTCTGTCCATTACAGATGATCCATAACTACATGGAGCATGTAGAACTAACCTTTCTGTTCTGTCCATTACAGATGATCCATAACTACATGGAGCATGTAGAACTAACCTGTCTGTTCTGTCCATTACAGATTATCCATAACTACATGGAGCATGTAGAACTAACCTGTCTGTTCTGTCCATTACAGATGATACATAACTACATGGAGCATGTAGAACTAACCTGTCTGTTCTGTCTATTACAGATGATACATAACTACATGGAGCATGTAGAACTAACCTGTCTGTTCTGTCCATTACAGATGATCCATAACTACATGGAGCATGTAGAACTAACCTGTCTGTTCTGTCCATTACAGATGATACATAACTACATGGAGCATGTAGAACTAACCTGTCTGTTCTGTCCATTACAGATTATCCATAACTACATGGAGCATGTAGAACTAACCTGTCTGTTCTGTCCATTACAGATGATACATAACTACATGGAGCATGTAGAACTAACCTGTCTGTTCTGTCCATTACAGATGATACATAACTACATGGAGCATGTAGAACTAACCTGTCTGTTCTGTCCATTACAGATGATACATAACTACATGGAGCATGTAGAGAGGATCAAGCTCCACCATATGAGTGTAGTAGAGACTTCAGACTCTGGAACTGTGGGCAGAGTCAGGTAAGGCTTGGTGTTATACAGGTAACTGCCAAAATAATTGAAACACTTGATTAAATGAGGGTACAAAGTCTATTGAAAACAAGTACTTCCACACGGGTCTGTTTCCTGAGATAATTAAGGAATTAACATCCCATCATGCATAAATATTCTGGGCAGGCATTTATTTTGGCTACCATGGCTAGGATGACAATGTCCCCATCCACAGGGGATGAGTGGTTTGATTATTTGACTTTCAAAAAATGCTTACCTTTATTTAACTAGGCAAGTCAGTTAAGATCAAATTGTTATTTATAATGACGGCCTACCCCGGGCAACACTGGGCCAATTGTGAACTGCCGTATGGGACACCCAATCACGGCCTGATGTGATACAGCCTGGATTCAAACCAGGGACTGTAGTGATACCTATTACACTGAGATGCAGTTCCTTAGACTGCTGCGCAACTCGGGAGACAGAGTTGATGAGCATGATAAAGTACTTAAGTAAAAACAATAAAGTGCTACTTAAGTCATTTTTTGGTATCTGTGCTTTACTATTAATATTTTTGACAACTTTTCAAATAAAATAAAATTGTATTAGTCACATGCGCAGAATACAACAGGTGGAGTAGACCTTACAGTGAAATGCTGAATACAACAGGTGTAGTAGACCTTACAGTGAAATGCTGAATACAACAGGTGGAGTAGACCTCACAGTGAAATGCTGAATACAACAGGTGTAGTAGACCTTACAGTGAAATGCTGAATACAACAGGTGTAGTAGACCTTACAGTGAAATGCTGAATACAACAGGTGTAGTAGACCTTACAGTGAAATGCTGAATACAACAGGTGGAGTAGACCTTACAGTGAAATGCTGAATACAACAGGTGTAGTAGACCTCACAGTGAAATGCTGAATACAACAGGTGTAGTAGACCTTACAGTGAAATGCTGAATACAACAGGTGTAGTAGACCTTACAGTGAAATGCTGAATACAACAGGTGTAGTAGACCTTACAGTGAAATGCTGAATACAACAGGTGTAGTAGACCTTACAGTGAAATGCTGAATACAACAGGTGGAGTAGACCTTACAGTGAAATGCTGAATACAACAGGTGTAGTAGACCTTACAGTGAAATGCTGAATACAACAGGTGTAGTAGACCTTACAGTGAAATGCTGAATACAACAGGTGTAGTAGACCTTACAGTGAAATGCTGAATACAACAGGTGTAGTAGACCTTACAGTGAAATGCTGAATACAACAGGTGTAGTAGACCTTACAGTGAAATGCTGAATACAACAGGTGTAGTAGACCTTACAGTGAAATGCTGAATACAACAGGTGTAGTAGACCTTACAGTGAAATGCTGAATACAACAGGTGTAGTAGACCTTACAGTGAAATGCTGAATACAACAGGTGTAGTAGACCTTACAGTGAAATGCTGAATACAACAGGTGTAGTAGACCTTACAGTGAAATGCTTTCTTACAAGCCCTTAATCAACAATGAAGTTTTAAGAAAATACCCCCCCCAAAAGTAAGAGCTAAGAGCAGCAGTAAATAACAATAGCAGGGCTATATACAAGGGGTACCAGTACAGAGTCAATGTGGAGGCTATATACAGGGGGTACCGGTACAGAGTCAATGTGGAGGCTATATACAGGGGGTACCAGTACAGAGTCAATGTGGAGGCTATATACAGGGGGTACCAGTACAGAGTCAATGTGGAGGCTATATACAGGGGGTACCAGTACAGAGTCAATGTGGAGTCTATATACAGGGGGTATCAGTACAGAGTCAATGTGGAGGCTATATACAGGGGGTACCAGTACAGAGTCAATGTGGAGGCTATATACAGGGGGTACCAGTACAGAGTCAATGTGCACGACCAGTGTCGAGGTAATTGAGGTAATATGTACATGTAGGTAGAGTTATTAAAGTGACTATGCATATATAATAACAGAGTAGCAGCAGAGTAGCAGCAGAGTAGAAGGGGGGGGGGGGGCAATGCAAATAGTCTGGATAGCCATTTGATTAGTTGTTCAGGAGTCTTATGGCTTGGGGGTAGAAGCTGTTTAGAAGCCTCTTGGTCCTAGACTTGGCGGTCCGGTACCGCTTGTGTGGTAGCAGAGAGAACAGTCTATGACTAGGGTGACTTGAGTCTTTGACAATTTTTAGGGCCTTCCTCTGACACTGCCTGGTATAGAGGTCCTGGATGGCAGGAAGCTTGTCCCCGGTGATGTACTTTTACTTCACTACATTCCTAAAGAATATGATGTTCTTTTTACTCCAAACATTTTCCCTGACACTCAAAAGTACTCCTTACATTTTGAATGCTTAGTAGGACAGAAAATGGTCCAATTCGCACACTTATCAAGAGAACATCCCTGGTCATCCTTACTGCCTCTGATCTGGCGGACTCACTAAACACACATGCTTTGTTTGTAATGATGTCAGAGTGTTTGAGTGTGACCCTGGTTATCTGTGAATAAAAAAAACAAGAAAACTGCTGTTTGATTTGCTTAATATAAGGATTTTTTAAATTATTTGTACTTTTACTTTTGACACTTAAGTATATTTTAGCAACTACATTTACTTTTTTTTAAACCAAATACTTTTAGTCTTTTACTCAAGTAATATTTTACTGGGTGAGTTTCACTTGAGTGGTTTTCTATTAAAGTATCTTTACTTTTCCTCAAGTATGAGAATTGAGTACTTTTTCCACCACTGCTTATGGGAGATTCTGAAGCGGCGCCTGAGACTGTATTTCCTCCACCATCAACAAGACAACAAATGATGGAATTTCTTGTGGTAGAATGTTGTCACATCCTTCCAATAGAGTTCCAGACACTTGTAGAATCTATGTCACGGCACATTGAAGCTGTTCTCATGGTGGCCCAACATCCTATTAAGACACGTTATGTTGGTGTTTCCTTTATTTTGGCAGTTACCTGTAGATGATTGTGATCATCTGTTATTTATAGCAGGTGGAATTTAATGACTTGGAACATTCTAAAAATATATATTTTTAAATGTTTTATTTAACCAGGGGAGCTCATTGAGACCAAACATTAACAGTCCAATAAAACATTTATAAAAACTACAGATTACAATTTAAAAAACTACAACTTCAACATCTTGAGTAAATGTTGACATTTAATCAAGACAAATGCAATTCCTATTTAACAAATTCAACATTAGACTCCTAAACTGCCCTAGCGGAACCAGGGAATCAGGACACTGGGAGTTCTGCAGGTTATTCCAAAAATCGTGGGCATTGAAACTGAAGGCGGATTCACCTAATTTGATTAGTAGAGCTTTGTAAACAAAAAGGGAATAGTGAAGTGATCTATGGGACTTTAATGAGGACCAGCCAACCTTTTGATACAGGATGCAGTGAGGAGTATTACAACTGTCACCTGTGATAAAGCGAACGGCGCTGTGGTAGACGGCATCCAAAGGTTTAAGAGTAGTGGCTGCTGCATTCTGGTAAATGGTGTCACCATAGTCAACAACTGGCAGTAAAGTTGACTGTACAACCTGCTTCCTACTGTTTAGGGAGAGGCAAGATCTGTTTCTTAAAAAAGAAGCCCACTTTAAGTCTTATCTTTTTAACTAGCTCATCAGAATGTTTTTTAAACGTTGTCAACACGAATGGCCAGATATATTTATAGTGTAGTTAGTGTAGCCAGTCATGCTCAACATGTTCCTCTGTATAATCTGACTGACCCTCTTCCTCTTCTGTCTCTCTAGGAAAGAGCGTCCCATGTCTCTGGGTGTCTTCCCCATGTCAGGAGGGGGGGCAGTTCTGACCCCTGACCTCCAGGCCAAGTCTGAGACGCCGGGCGCAGAGGCCTGGAGGTTCAACGACCTGGAACATCCGCGCTCCAATGCCAGCCTCAAGGTGGGAAATGGGGACGGCTCGATAACAGATACACAGAGATGTGATTGACACAGCCTAGAAAAAAGAAAAAAGTGAAAAAAGTGGGCAAATGAAACTGTCTATTTTAATGATCCGATACATTTGAATAAACATGAGTCTGTTTATTTCTGCCTGGGTGAGGCTATAGGGCCCTGTTGAAATACATTTGAAATGCCTCTTTCTGCAAGAAGGGGGGCTTTGGACTAATCATGCACAGTGTGAGAGAGCAAGGGTGCACCTCAATAGTCTAAAGTGGCTGCCTCCTATTGTTTCCTCCCCCTCATGTGCTTAGAGTACAGGGCTTTGGACTAGGCACGCTTAGCATGCCTAATGAAGAGGCCTTTGGAAAGGGCTCTGAGAGGGGAGAGAGTCGGCACCCCTCTGTGATGTCTTCTAGAAGGATCTGACAGGGGCTTCTGTGTATTCATACAACCGCCCTCCCCTCCTGCATGTTTCAGAGAGGGCCAACTTCATGAATATGCATAACTAATGACATCATCGCTCTCTGGCGTTGGATGAGATTCTCAGTAGTATACCAAATGCCGTCACTCTCCCCCACAGACCCACAGTCACAAAGACTTACAGTGTGTTATTGTACCGTCCTGAACGGGGCTTTGCAGTTCCTTTACATAAGCGGTAGGAATAAGCATCACCACTTTGAATATTACTGCATGGAGTCTGTATACATATCTGTTTTTCTCTTCAGTGATGATGATACCCTAAAGGTGCCTGTGTTATTTCGGCTGCTGCTCCGCTTCGTTCAGAAGTGGGGCATGGTCTCCGTGACGAGGGGTAGATGGTCTGTGCCGTGGTACATTCTGGGATAGAGGCTGCTGGCAGGCACCCAATCACTGGGGGAGAGAGAGCGCAGGCCGGCACGTGATTGGATGTTTTGACTCTTTGTAAATGAGGAGTTGTCAAAATGTTCTACTACATAACATTTTATGGCGTGGCCTACCTAGAAATAGATTTTTCTTTTTGGAATCGTCTATTGTTGATCTGTAAGTGTAGTGACGGTGGTATCTCTTAGACTGTATTGGTTTTCTTTAAATAGGCTAGAAATACTCAGTCCCAGCGTTCAAAGCTGGTTGAAATGATGTCATAAGAACAAGTTGGGGGTTATGTGCAAACCCCATGTTGACATGACCATAGTTTTCTGACATGTATTCTCTTCAGATGAACTGCTCTGAGTTCATTAACAAATGCCATCGGTCACTCACTACCATTGATTAAGCACTGCTCTCGTCCAGCTGTCAATTCAAACTGCAAACATATGTCTCGCAGCCATGAACCAAATGCTGTGTGCCATTTCAACCAGATTACCACTGCTTCTGATGCCTGGACTTTTAGAATGGTATCGGAATCATTCATTGCAATAACCCGTCTCTTACCCATACTGAAGAACATAGAAAAGAGAGTTTGCAGCCACCAATGGGGGATGTGAACACATGTATTTTCAGATTTCGTTTGTAATTCGAGTGTGTTCAGGGTTTTTGGGTTCTCCCATAAATAAGGGCGACCTCATAAGCGTTCAACCTAAAGAGTCAGTATGTGAGTAACTCAAACCCTAAACTTCATTGACACAATAATACTCTGACTATGTAAGTAGGGTTCTTCTGTATGGTTCAGTGACTGGACTTCATAGGCTTCAGTCAGCTGTGGTGAGATGGTAGTCACTGGGCTAGTGGGTCGCCTCAAAACCTCCCACATGTTGAATCTAATAACCTTGACTTTCAGCCAGCCATCACCAGCTGTGAGCAATGTAGACCGACACTCACACTCACACACACACGCACGCTTGGCAGTGTGTGTTGCCTCAGTGCTTCTGCAGAAATGCGCCTCTTCATTGTATCTCTCTTCCCAAGCAGTTGGATACAGACGACCCCCCAGAGAAAAGGGATGGTTACAGTACGCTGCAGATCTCTTGGGGGAATTCTCTCCCAGACGACTGCAAGGTAGTTGTCTCTGTGGTGGTGGAGAAGAAAAGTGTCACTGCAACCCGCTTGTACATGCCATGGAGACCCCATGTTGTGTGTGTGTGTGGGCTTTAGTAGTTGTCTTCAGTGTGCTGATTCATTTTTTCAGAGCAAGCAGCATCTCTTTGCGCATTATTCAAAGTCCCTCACTTCACAGACCACCTGAGCCCAATGCAACTATGTCAGGTTTCCCTTCAAATCCTAGATAGATCCTCCTCAGTGAGCTAAAGGAACAGTCAATGATCACCTCCATTTAGTTTCCCCCCTAAAATGAGCTGTTTTGATCAGTCAGTGGTCTGTAGAGTGGGGAAGGCGTGGTTCCATTCAGCTTCTATGTTGTCGTGTTTCATTTTGCCAAACTGCATGGTACTAGCTGTACTTCTTACACACGCTGTTGCTTTCCTAGCTCCGTTTCATTGTTTTCACGTGAACTTGGAAGCAAATTGTCTCACAGTATGTTGTTATCTCACAGTTTTAGCATGCATACCACTCTCCGTAGTTATATAACAGTCTTCGTAGTTATAACACTCTTTGTAGTTTTACACAGTAGAACTCCACTCTGTAGTTTTCTATCTTATTGTACTCTATGTAGACTTAACATTGGAGATTAGTTCACTTATTATTGTGTTGTCATTCATAGTTAACCTTGTGTTTGTTTCTGTTATGAGCTGACCTTCGAGTTGTGTGTGTGTTCTGTGTAGTTGTCTCTCAGTGGAGGAATGGCACTCCCCACTGGGCCCATGATTGTTCTGTGTTGACCTCTGACCTCTTGTGAAGTCCATGTGAACCCTGTGATCTGATGTGAAGTGTGAATTAGTGTGTATTAGCTGTTGACTGTGTTCTACCCTTCCTTGTCCCAGTCAACATGTTCCTGGTCCTGAGCTCAAACTACACAAAATAGATAATCTACCATCAAATTCATATTTGATTATTGTACAGAATAATGGATACCAATTTCAGTTTTTTAGAGCTTCTCCCAATGAAAAAGCCATCACTTCAAATAAATACCTTTAAGAAATGTTATATATTAAAATGAAACATCTTTACTCCCGAGTGGCGCAGTGGTCTAAGGTACTGCATCTCAGTGCAAGAGGCGTCACTACAATGAATTACATCCAGCTGTGATTGGGAGTCCCAATGGGCGGCACACAATTGGCCCAGCATTGTCCAGGTTTGGCTGGTGTAGGCCGTCATTGTAAATAAGAATTTGTTCTTAACTGACTCATAATAGAATACATTTTTAATGGAAGTTGATGGATCACAGGCTATGGGTTTCTGTCTGTACTACTTGTATCCTCAATGTCTGTAACTAGTGCTTGTTTAGTTTTGTCCCCAGCTCCAGTGTGATTGCTTTAAGCCAGGCTGAGCTGTGGTGTTGTGGTGTCTCCCCTGTCGGACCTGTTACCATGGTGACGTCCCTGTGTTCCTTAGTTCCTGTTCTGTCTCTACTGTACCTAGCACTAGAGGCAGGAGTTTTTCCTCCGCACATGACCGTACCATGAAAAACTCTGGGCCCTAGTTCAGGAAAATGGGTCAAGGTCAAGGTTAGGGTTAACCTTTGACTCTTGACCTCTCTATGACCTCTATGATGACCCTATCGGTTGTGGTTGCAGGACGAGCTGTCGGACCTTGGCTCAAAGTCGGTCACTCCCATGTCCACCACGGCATCAGACGTCGCCATGGAGGGGGAGGGGCCAAACAGTAAGAGCATGGAGTTGCTGGCGGCACTGGGGAACAGGTCAATATCAGTGGGTATGAAATGTTACTCACGATACTGCAGCTAAGTTCTCACGACAAGTATTATAATGGTAGATGACAGAGAGATTTGTCTTTGTATCCATTCTTGATGATCTAATAGCACATAATGAAGGTCTCTTTGATTTGATTCTATTCCGTATGATATGTGTCCTGTAGGTTTGCCAGAGAACGAGGATAGCTCAGAGGTGCATGACATCATTGAGTCCACCCCTGAACTGGACATGGACCTCAGTGGATACAAAGCATCCAGGTAACCCCTACAAAACCATCACCATTGGGTATTACTCCTGTACAATGTGCTAAATGCTAACTGCTAATCCCTCCACTATGCAGCACCCCGACCAAAGGAGGCATTGGCATTGAGAACATGGCGTTTGACCGCAACACAGACTCTCTGTTTGCGGAGCTGTCGTCTGCAGGCATAGGGGACGTCATCGGAGACGTGGACGAGGGGGCCGACCTGCTGGGTAAGCGAGGGAAAGACCTCTTTCCTATAGCAGCAAAACACCTCCAAGGATGTGTAGTGTTTAGGATTGTAGTAACATTGTTATAACACTAGTGACTCTAATGAAATATAACACCTTTAACGATCTGTGGCTATTTTAGTAATGTTGTAGTAACGTTGTAGTAACGTTGTGATAATGAATTACAACACAAGGATCCGTTTCTAAATAAGCTATTCTGTAAGAAATTAAGCCTGACACCTTCAAGAAACAGTATTCATTTTCCCCCAGCATTACAGCAACCTCTGGGAAGATTTATCTATTTTAAAAAATGGACGAACAAACTGTGTGACACTGTCAACTACAAAGTTCAACAATTGGATTCATTTAAAAGTGTATCTTTAGAATATGTCTCTTGACAGATGAAGTTAAACTCGTTTTGGAATGTCTTTTGACAGATGGACTTGAACTAGTTTTGGGATGACTTGTGTTAACCCCTTGTGAGTGTCTGAGTGTGTTGTTTACCCAGGTGACCTCCCTACGTGGTTCCTGCTTCTGTGTTCAATGCATGCTAACTCATTAATTACTATAGTAGCAGGCCACTGAGTTAGACAATAAACGGACACTATTGTACTACATTCAGCTCACTAATACACACTGGCTGTTGCACTGAAGTGAAATAACCGTTGCTGTTAGGTAAAAACAAAGCTAAACTGGATTTAGAAATTCTGCTTGTATAAGTTGAAAGTCATTCTCTGCTGTTAGCTCCATCAGTGTCTAACCCGCCTCTCTCTCTCCTCGTCATGTCCTCTCCTCTGGCTCTTGTCCCTAACCCCAGTGGAGTACTCTGGTGTGTATTATGACCTCAAAACCTCTCCTTTGTTATTTCTCCTCCGATACCTCTCTCTATGCCCTCAGAGAAAAACTCTATTCCAGGGATGGGTATCTGCAGTGGTGGGTGCAGGGTTTTGCTCCACCCTAACACACCTGACTTAATTAAAGCAAACATGGTCTATATTGGAAAACCATGGCTAGTTTATCAGGCTTTGTGAATCTGGTGTGTTTCAATGCTGGGCTGGAACAAAAGCCTGCCTGTATACACTGTGGCCCTTCAGGACCAGTTGCCCATCCCTGCTCTACATTTGGCCTGCTCTACATTCGGCCTCTCACCACCTCATATCTTCAGCTCATTGCTCTACTACTACTGCCTTGACCTGCATTTGACCCCCGCTCCTCGCTAGCATTACAGTGGAAACACAAGTTGATCACAAGATGAAACCAGACATATGAAAACTGTTAGACGGGCTAAATGCATTTGGAAAATGTTTGTTCTTCATATAACTGCTTTGGTTATACTGATTTCTGTCTAACATGCACCATAAGCATGAAGAATAACTCATCGTACAGCTTTAATAACACCTTTTTTACTATACAGCTGAAATAGTTTTAGTCTGTGTGTTTGTTTTTATAGCTTCTCAAGCTTTCTCAACTGTCTCTCTACCCTAGAACTGTAACTCATTCCTTTCCCCACTAGCATGTTAGGAGTACCCTAGCTCTCATTCCTTTCCCCACTAGCATGTTAGGAGTACCCTAGTTCTCATTCCTTTCCCCACTAGCATGTTAGGAGTACCCTAGTTCTCATTCCTTTCCCCACTGTCTCTCTACCCTAGAACTGTAACTCATTCCTTTCCCCACTAGCATGTTAGGAGTACACTAGTTCTCATTCCTTTCCCCACTAGCCTGTTAGGAGTATCCTAGTTCTCATTCCTTTCCCCACTGTCTCTCTACCCTAGAACTGTAACTCATTCCTTTCCCCACTAGCCTGTTAGGAGTACCCTAGCTCTCATTCCTTTCCCACTAGCCTGTTAGGAGTACCCTAGTTCTCATTCCTTTCCCCACTAGCCTGTTAGGAGTACCCTAGTTCTCATTCCTTTCCCCACTGTCTCTCTACCCTAGAACTGTAACTCATTCCTTTCCCCACTAGCCTGTTAGGAGTACCCTAGTTCTCATTCCTTTCCCCACTGTCTCTCTACCCTAGAACTGTAACTCATTCCTTTCCCCACTAGCCTGTTAGGAGTACCCTAGCTCTCATTCCTTTCCCCACTAGCCTGTTAGGAGTACCCTAGTTCTCATTCCTTTCCCCACTAGCCTGTTAGGAGTACCCTAGTTCTCATTCCTTTCCCCACTAGCCTGTTAGGAGTACCCTAGTTCTCATTCCTTTCCCCACAAGCCTGTTAGGAGTACCCTAGTTCTCATTCCTTTCCCCACTAGCCTGTTAGGAGTACCCTAGTTCTCATTCCTTTCCCCACTAGCCTGTTAGGAGTACCCTAGTTCTCATTCCTTTCCCCACTGTCTCTCTACCCTAGAACTGTAACTCATTCCTTTCCCACTAGCCTGTTAGGAGTACCCTAGCTCTCATTCCTCCGTTGTGTTTCTCATACATACCTCATGTCTCACTCTCTCCACCTCTCTCTCGTTCTCTTGCCTGACTTGGATTGCATGGTTTTCTCAGACCTTAGCTTGCTCGGTAAGACCTCACCCGCTCGCTCCATCCTACTCTGTTGCAACATGTAACATGTTCTGTGTGGTGGCTGTTGGGGTTGTCCCTGTTTTGTTCTTCTTAGAAATATGTCACTATGAGATATTTAACACCCTGAATGGACTGATTATTTATTATATCTATATGAATATTAAAGTCAGTCAATGTGATGATGTGTTCATCCATTGAAGTAAATGCACCTCCATAAATATTGATTTATTTTGGATGAAGATTTTAAAAACATAGTTGATTAAGAACTATTTGATACATAATAGAATCTATCCAGGCCTTCTACACATGCTGTTCTATAAACTCCAGTTGTATAAACACAAAGCAGAAAACAAGCTAATTTCTCCCCTGGCTGGTGTTGCTCCTTGTTTACAGGTATGGGTCGTGAGGTTGAGAACCTGATCACGGAGAACACACAACTAATGGAGACAAAGTAAGAAAAACACACTGATATCGGTGTAGTTTTAGATTTATTTGACAATTATACTCAACAAAAATATAAACGCAACATGCAACAATTTCAAGGATTTGATTTACAGTTCCATGAATTCATTAGGTCCTAATCTATGGATTTCACACGACTGGGAATACAGAAATGCATCAGTTGGTCACAGATACCTTAAAGAAAATGTAGGGGCGTAGATCAGAAAACCAGTCAGTATCTGGTGTGACCACCATTTGCCTCATGCAGCGTGACACATCTCCTTCACATAAAGTTGATCAGGCTGTTGACTGTGGCCTGTGGAATGTTGTCCCACTCCTCTTCAATGGCTGTGCGAAGTTTCTGGATATTGGCGGGAACTGGAACACGCTGTCAAACACATCGATCCAGAGCATCCCAAACATGCTCAAGGGGTGACATGTCTGGTGAGTATGCAGGCCATAGAAGAACTGGGACGTTTTCAGCTTCCAGGAATTGTGTACAGAGCCTTGCGACATGGGGCTGTGCATTATCATGCTGGAACGTGAGGTGATCGCGGCAGATGAATGGCACGACATTGGGCCTCAATATCTCATCATGTTATCTGCCCATACCATAACCCCACCGCCACCGTGGAGCACTCTGTTCACAACGTCGACATCAGCAAACCGCTCGCCCACGCGACGCCATACACATGGTCTGCGGCTGTGAGGCCAGTTGGCTGTACTGCAAAATTCTCTAAAACAACGTTGGAGGTGGCTTATGGTAGAGAAATTAACATGAAATTCTCTGGCAACAGCTCTGGTGGACATTCCTGCAGTCAGCGTGGCAATTGCACACTCCCTCAATTTGAGACATCTGTGGCATTGTGTTGTGTGACAAGAAATGACATTTTAGAGTGGCCTTTTATTGCCCCCACCACAAGGTGCACCTGTGTAATGATCATTCTGTGAAATCAGCTTATTGAAATGCCACACCTGTCAGGTGGATGGACAATCTTGGCAAAGGAGAAATGCTCACTAACAGGGATGTAAACAAATTTCAGCACAAACATTTAAGAGAAAGAAGATTTTTGTTTCTGGGATCTTTTATTTCAGCTCATGAAACATGGGACTAACACTTTACATGTTGCATTTATATTTTTGTTCAATGTATACCCCCCAAAGTTATTAAAATGTTATTAGTCTTTTAAACTGGTCTAAAGTCTATTCCATATTTAGATGTATTTAGCTTTGTAGATCCCACTATACCGGACTATATACTGGAAGCACAACATAACACAAACATCTTGCATGCAGTGTTGTAAGGTGTCACATTCATTCCTTTCCCCCCTTGTTTCCTGTAGGAACGCTCTGAATGTGGTGAAGAATGACCTGATAGCGCGGGTGGATGAGCTGTCGTGTGAGAAGGAAGTGTTGCAGGGGGAACTAGACGCTGTGACACAGACCAGGAAAAACCTGGAGGAGAAGAACAGAGAGCTGGAGGAGGAGCTCAAGAAGTGGGTGAATAACAACAACAACACACGATAACACACTACACACAACTGATCATGTAAGTTCTACACCTGTTGTATTCAGGGCATGTGACAAATCAGATTTGATTTGATTTGACAACAGCAACACACCATATTAATATGGCCACCCCAATTATAAGACTGTTTTTAGGGAAATCACCAAGAGTAAACTGTCAACATGAACACATGGCATAGCATATTGTTGATGAACCTGATTGAACCAATTCTTCTGTTTTTCCAGAGTGCGTGTGGAGATGGAGGAGGTGAAAGGGAAGCCAAACGAGGAAGAGGATGTGAGTGCCTCTTACCATATGTATAACATTGTCCTGTATAATGTGACTGTACCTCTTCATGTCCTATAGTGGTGCCCTTTTCTATATTGTAATCACTGTTAAATGTATATTTTTATGATATTGCTGCAAAATGTACCTTCCTTAAAATTCAGCTTGTTACTGTGATTGGTGCGTTGTATGTCCGACCAATTAAAAACACCCTCTCTCTCTGGTGTTCCAGAGTGACGTTCCTACAGCCCAGAGGAAGAGGTTCACCAGGGTAGAGATGGCTAGAGTCCTCATGGAGAGGAACCAGTACAAGGAGAGACTGATGGAATTACAGGAGGCTGTTAGGTGGACAGAGATGATCAGGTGAGGAGGAGGAGAGGAGAGAGTAGGATTGAAGGGAATCGAATAGAGCCAGTATACAATGCAATCCCTCAGCTAACCATGTATTTTTAAACAATATGGCCAATTAAACAATTTGGTCAATTATATCTCCACATTTTAAGAGGACTTTCCTCTTAATCTGAATGCTAGACTTGAAACTAGGCCACTGCCATACACTTGAGTCAGTGGCGGTCGGTGCCATTTAAGATCAGGGAGGACAATTTTTAATGAGCATGGCCTTATTTCTATTACAGCATATTGGATAAATGTCATTCACATTCCCCATTTTTTCCCGCTTGCTTCTGTTTAAGATTTGTTTTTCAACAGAATCGGCAGAATGAATACACCCCTGATCACCCGCAAACACAGTTTGCTTTCATAGAAGCCACATACAAACAGCATAATCACTTTGCTTGTTGTATGATTCCTTCTCACATCCACGTTCTCTCCTCGTCTCACCTTTTCCCTTCGCTTGTGGACTTCATTGCACAACACAACAGCTGTCTGTGCCCAGGCGCAAATGATCGCTAACCACTACACCAAGCCTACATTGTTGTCACCATGTTAGCTAATGTCATAGTCCACATACCTACCAGAACTAATGTGTTAGTAAACCTGCTACAATCATGCATTACGGTGTACAGTCAGTAAGTAGTTTAGCAGTTATACTGGTGAGCCCCGTGGCAATACATTTATTAAACCAAAAGCTTACCTTGACTTGGAAGAGTTCCAATGTTGGATAGCCATAGCCAGCTAGCTAACGAGAGAGAGAGGCTCAATATACAGTGCCTTGCGAAAGTATTCGGCCCCTTTGAACTTTGCAACCTTTTGCCACATTTCAGGCTTCAAACATAAAGATATAAAACTGTATTTTTTTGTGACGAATCAACAACAAGTGGGACACAATCATGAAGTGGAATGACATTTATTGGATATTTCAAACTTTTTTAACAAATCAAAAACTGAAAAATTGGGCGTGCAAAATTATTCAGCCCCTTTACTTTCAGTGCAGCAAACTCTCTCCAGAAGTTCAGTGAGGATCTCTGAATGATCCAATGTTGACCTAAATGACTAATGATGATAAATACAATCCACCTGTGTGTAATCAAGTCTCCGAATAAATGCACCTGCACTGTGATAGTCTCAGAGGTCCGTTAAAAGCGCAGAGAGCATCATGAAGAACAAGGAACACACCAGGCAGGTCCGAGATACTGTTGTGAAGAAGTTTAAAGCCGGATTTGGATACAAAAAGATTTCCCAAGCTTTAAACATCCCAAGGAGCACTGTGCAAGCGATAATATTGAAATGGAAGGAGTATCAGACCACTGCAAATCTACCAAGACCTGGCCGTCCCTCTAAACTTTCAGCTCATACAAGGAGAAAACTGATCAGAGATGCAGCCAAGAGGCCCATGATCACTCTGGATGAACTGCAGAGATCTACAGCTGAGGTGGGAGACTCTGTCCATAGGACAACAATCAGTCGTATATTGCACAAATCTGGCCTTTATGGAAGAGTGGCAAGAAGAAAGCCATTTCTTAAAGATATCCATAAAAAGTGTTTTTTAAAGTTTGCCACAAGCCACCTGGGAGACACACCAAACATGTGGAAGAAGGTGCTCTGGTCAGATGAAACGAAAATTGACCTTTTTGGCAACAATGCAATGGCGTAAAAGCAACACAGCTCATCACCTTGAACACACCATCCCCACTGTCAAACATGGTGGTGGCAGCATCATGGTTTGGGCCTGCTTTTCTTCAGCAGGGACAGGGAAGATGGTTAAAATTGATGGGAAGATGGATGGAGCCAAACACAGGACCATTCTGGAAGAAAACCTGATGGAGTCTGCAAAAGACCTGAGACTGGGACGGAGATTTGTCTTCCAACAAGACAATGATCCAAAACATAAAGCAAAATCTACAATGGAATGGTTCAAAAATAAACATATCCAGGTGTTGGAATGGCCAAGTCAAAGTCCAGACCTGAATCCAATCGAGAATCTGTGGAAAGAACTGAAAACTGCTGTTCACAAATGCTCTCCATCCAACCTCACTGAGCTCGAGCTGTTTTGCAAGGAGGAATGGGAAAAAATTTCAGTCTCTCGATGTGCAAAACTGATAGAGACATACCCCAAGCAACTTACAGCTGTAATCGCAGCAAAAGGTGGTGCTACAAAGTATTAACTTAAGGGGGCTGAATAATTTTGCACGCTCAATTTTTCAGTTTTTGATTTGTTAAAAAAGTTTGAAATATCCAATAAATGTCGTTCCACTTCATGATTGTGTCCCACTTGTTGTTGATTCTTCACAAAAAAATACAGTTTTATATCTTTATGTTTGAAGCCTGAAATGTGGCAAAAGGTCGCAAAGTTCAAGGGGGCCGAATACTTTCGCAAGGCACTGTATATATATTTATTTTTCTAGAATCAGATACCTACATGAAGGAATAGGCAAAGGACTATGGATACAACATATAAATCATTTCCACAGTTGTTTCCATGGCCTCTGCTATAGTAATATGCTGCAGTTGTTTCCATGGTCTCTGCTATAGTAATATGCAGCAGTTGTTTCCATGGCCTCTGCTATAGTAATATGCAGCAGTTGTTTCCATGGTCTCTGCTATAGTAATATGCAGCAGTTGTTTCCATGGCCTCTGCTATAGTAATATGCAGCAGTTGTTTCCATGGTCTCTGCTATAGTAATATGTTGCAGTTGTTTCCATGGTCTCTGCTATAGCAATATGCAGCAGTTGTTTCCATGGTCTCTGCTATAGTAATATGCAGCAGTTGTTTCCATGGTCTCTGCTATAGTAATATGCAGCAGTTGTTTCCATGGCCTCTGCTATAGTAATATGCTCCAGTTGTTTCCATGACCTCTGCTATAGTAATATGCTCCAGTTGTTTCCATGGTCTCTGCTATAGTAATATGCAGCAGTTGTTTCCATGGTCTCTGCTATAGTAATATGCATCAGTTGTTTCCATGGCCTCTGCTATAGTAATATGCAGCCGTTGTTTCCATGGCCTCTGCTATAGTAATATGCTCCAGTTGTTTCCATGGCCTCTGCTATAGTAATATGCTCCAGTTGTTTCCATGGCCTCTGCTATAGTAATATGCTCCAGTTGTTTCCATGGCCTCTGCTATAGTAATATGCAGCAGTTGTTTCCATGGCCTCTGCTATAGTAATATGCTCCAGTTGTTTCCATGGCCTCTGCTATAGTAATATGCAGCCGTTGTTTCCATGGCCTCTGCTATAGTAATATGCTCCAGTTGTTTCCATGGCCTCTGCTATAGTAATATGCTCCAGTTGTTTCCATGGCCTCTGCTATAGTAATATGCTCCAGTTGTTTCCATGGCCTCTGCTATAGTAATATGCAGCAGTTGTTTCCATGGCCTCTGCTATAGTAATATGCTCCAGTTGTTTCCATGACCTCTGCTATAGTAATATGCTCCAGTTGTTTCCATGACCTCTGCTATAGTAATATGCTCCAGTTGTTTCCATGGTCTCTGCTATAGTAATATGCAGCAGTTGTTTCCATGGTCTCTGCTATAGTAATATGCAGCAGTTGTTTCCATGGTCTCTGCTATAGTAATATGCAGCAGTTGTTTCCATGGTCTCTGCTATAGTAATATGCAGCAGTTGTTTCCATGGTCTCTGCTATAGTAATATGCAGCAGTTGTTTCCATGGTCTCTGCTATAGTAATATGCAGCAGTTGTTTCCATGGCCTCTGCTATAGTAATATGCAGCAGTTGTTTCCATGGTCTCTGCTATAGTAATATGCAGCAGTTGTTTCCATGGTCTCTGCTATAGTAATATGCAGCAGTTGTTTCCATGGCCTCTGCTATAGTAATATGCTCCAGTTGTTTCCATGGTCTCTGCTATAGTAATATGCAGCAGTTGTTTCCATGGCCTCTGCTATAGTAATATGCAGCAGTTGTTTCCATGGTCTCTGCTATAGTAATATGCAGCAGTTGTTTCCATGGCCTCTGCTATAGTAATATGCAGCAGTTGTTTCCATGGTCTCTGCTATAGTAATATGTTGCAGTTGTTTCCATGGTCTCTGCTATAGTAATATGCAGCAGTTGTTTCCATGGTCTCTGCTATAGTAATATGCAGCAGTTGTTTCCATGGTCTCTGCTATAGTAATATGCAGCAGTTGTTTCCATGGCCTCTGCTATAGTAATATGCTCCAGTTGTTTCCATGACCTCTGCTATAGTAATATGCTCCAGTTGTTTCCATGGTCTCTGCTATAGTAATATGCAGCAGTTGTTTCCATGGTCTCTGCTATAGTAATATGCAGCAGTTGTTTCCATGGCCTCTGCTATAGTAATATGCAGCCGTTGTTTCCATGGCCTCTGCTATAGTAATATGCTCCAGTTGTTTCCATGGCCTCTGCTATAGTAATATGCTCCAGTTGTTTCCATGGCCTCTGCTATAGTAATATGCTCCAGTTGTTTCCATGGCCTCTGCTATAGTAATATGCAGCAGTTGTTTCCATGGCCTCTGCTATAGTAATATGCTCCAGTTGTTTCCATGGCCTCTGCTATAGTAATATGCAGCCGTTGTTTCCATGGCCTCTGCTATAGTAATATGCTCCAGTTGTTTCCATGGCCTCTGCTATAGTAATATGCTCCAGTTGTTTCCATGGCCTCTGCTATAGTAATATGCTCCAGTTGTTTCCATGGCCTCTGCTATAGTAATATGCAGCAGTTGTTTCCATGGCCTCTGCTATAGTAATATGCTCCAGTTGTTTCCATGACCTCTGCTATAGTAATATGCTCCAGTTGTTTCCATGACCTCTGCTATAGTAATATGCTCCAGTTGTTTCCATGGTCTCTGCTATAGTAATATGCAGCAGTTGTTTCCATGGTCTCTGCTATAGTAATATGCAGCAGTTGTTTCCATGGTCTCTGCTATAGTAATATGCAGCAGTTGTTTCCATGGTCTCTGCTATAGTAATATGCAGCAGTTGTTTCCATGGTCTCTGCTATAGTAATATGCAGCAGTTGTTTCCATGGTCTCTGCTATAGTAATATGCAGCAGTTGTTTCCATGGCCTCTGCTATAGTAATATGCAGCAGTTGTTTCCATGGTCTCTGCTATAGTAATATGCAGCAGTTGTTTCCATGGTCTCTGCTATAGTAATATGCAGCAGTTGTTTCCATGGCCTCTGCTATAGTAATATGGTCCAGTTGTTTCCATGGTCTCTGCTATAGTAATATGCAGCAGTTGTTTCCATGGCCTCTGCTATAGTAATATGCTGCAGTTGCTTTATAACTGGTTCCCAGAGTGACGTCAAAGTTCATTGTTTCAGAACACCAAACTTCCAGAATGTTCAAAAGTAAATCAACATTTTTGGAGATCAAATGTTAATAAACAGAATGAAACATAATACTATGTTGCCTAGTGAAGGGTTTCCTTCTCCACAACCCCTTTCATATACACTCTTTAAGCTCCACTCTGAGACTCCACTCTGAAATCATCCGTCTGCTCTATCCTTGCTCTACCAATTTAAATGAATGAGTTGAAGGGATAGTTCAGAGAAGTGACATAGTTATCTACATATCTCTTTACTTAGAAGGCTTTTTATGGACAAGGAGTGACTGCAATCAACACTTTGGTTTCGTTAAACTAACCAATGACGTAAGTAATTGTGCTGAACAGTCCCTTTAACATGATGCCATGCTGTGTTGTCTTACCAGAGCCTCCAGAGAAAACCCTTCCCTTACTGAGAAGAAGAAATCCAGCATCTGGCAATTGTAAGCAGTCTCAAATAATCTTTCCTTCAATGACTACCTGTACCAAAAAACTCATAGGAATTCTATACATTTCTGATATGATGTATTCAACACTATCAACATGATAACATTCTGGAAATTCCATCCCTGTTTTCTTTCTTTTTGGATGTGCTATTAAATGTTCAGTCTTAGGTAAATGTTTTAAAAATCATAGCCATCCCTCTCTTGCCCCTTGGTACAGTAACTACAGTCTAGCCATGGGTTTAAATACTATTTCAAATCCTTTCAAATCCTTTAGCTTTGCTTGATTGAGCTTGCCTATTGCAACGGAACCAATAGACAATTCCCAACTGCGTATATCTCACCCACCTGGCAGTCCATGCAGGCTAAAGCAAACGTTCAAAGTCTTTGAAGGATTTTGAATAGTATTTCAACCCAGGTCTGCTACAGTCCCCTGAACAATAGACATATCCTGGATGTGTACTACTCTTCATGTTTTCCATCCAATCAACAAACAAATCAGTCCAATGTGATTCTCTTGCCCTCCCCCCCGCCTGACCCTGTTGCCTTATGTCGTCCTGCTAGTCTGCTTAAAGACTGCTGAGAGAGAGAGGTCTATCTATGTCAGCTGATTGTACCTCCTTCATGTCCTCTCAGAAGTTGTATTTGTTTACAGGAAAATGTATGGACAAGTGCTTCGTTCTGCAATAGGCTATAACCTGTTGTAGTGCGGAGATTTAAATATGTCCAACTCTTTATTAATGCACACTCTTGTAAGATCTACTGTCCATTACAGTATGATGTGTAGACATATGAAGAAAATAATGAAAAATAGAATTGCATGCTTCTTTTGATCAACTGACAGAGGTGTCCTCCTTCATCCCTGTGAGTTTTACTGTGATTAACTGTCTTAACATGGGGCTCTTTCCTCTTACTGTCCTGTGGAGCTCATTGTAATCACATGTTATGCAGTCTATTGAAATCTATCTGCTTGATTACCATCTGTCCCACACTATCAGATTACTATCTGCTATCGACATTCAGATAACATATGCCAAAACGTATATACAAACACAGAAATACACAGGTGTAGGTGTCCTAATATACAGTACTAGTGTACTGTATGTAGGCTTATAATACTATATATTAATATGTATGACTCCCGTTCAGTTAAGGGGCCACGAGTGGTATTGTGATGGGTGGGCCTTGGTTTTGTTAATCAACGTACCCAAATCCCCAGCATGCTTCACTTCACTATACTTGAGGTGATGGTGGTGGTGGTGGGTGACTGTTTACTGTTGGTTGGTGGTTGACCCCCGGCCTTGCGCCTCCCTATACCAACCCCTCCCCCCCCTTCGCATCCCTATGGTTTCTCTCCCCCCCGCAGTTTCAGCCGCCTCTTTAGCCCCTCCTCCTCCAGCACGGCAGTGATGAAGAAGGCGGAGTCCCAGGGGAGAGAGGTGAAGTACATGCCCCCTGCAGGAGGGGGAATGAAGAAGAGGAGCAGCACCTTCTCCCAGTTCCCCACCGAGAAGTCCAAGGCCTTCGACTTCCTCAACGAGGAGTGAGTAGTGACACAGCACTCATTCTGTCATGTGTTAGTAATGTTGTAGCTCTCCTTATTCCTCTCTTGACCTCTGCCATGATGAGCTATGGTCATTCACTCCATATATTACACAGCACTTATAATAGAATCATGGATATGTGGGTCAACTACTTATGATGGTTAGAACTGTTCATAACCTGTTCTATTTTAGAACTCTTCATAACCTGTTCTATTTTAGAACTCTTCATAACCTGTTCTATTTTAGAACTCTTCATAACCTGTTCTATTTTAGAACTCTTCATAACCTGTTCTATTTAGAACTGTTCATAACCTGTTCTATTTTAGAACTCTTCATAACCTGTTCTATTTTAGAACTCTTCATAACCTGTTCTATTTTAGAACTCTTCATAACCTGTTCTATTTTAGAACTCTTCATAACCATGCTACACAAACGTTCATATACTCCTAGGGCTTGTTTCCCATATTGGGCATATTTCTGGACCTCAAAGCTTTTTCATTGGAGAATCTCATTTGACAGTGCTTTCTAGTACAGGATTCAGCAAACCGGCCCATAATGTAATTTTTTGTAATGAAATTCCCTTTTTGTCCTGTCTCCCTGTCAGAATGGACCCGTGCGCCTCTCCGTCCCGTAGGGAGCAAAAGAGGGCCCAGTACAGACAGGTCAAAGCCCACATGCAGAAGGAGGATGGACAGGTACAGGCCCACGGATGGAGTCTACCCAGCAAATCTAAGGTAGGAGAGGAGGGGATGGGAGGGAGAGAGAGAGGGAGAGAGTTCGCAATAATAACCATATCCAAGTTTTTATTTGTTATATGACATCTTGTGTGTCCTTTCAGGTAGTGAACGGGGGCCCAACAGAGAACAAAGAGAAGAATCTACCTGTGCCAGTCTACCTGAGGCCCCTGGACCAGAAAGATGCTTCTATGAAGGTGAGCACAGCACACACTGTGATTAAGTTAACTTCATTTTGATCTGTGAAAACATACATTACTATTGTGCACAATGCAACATTTTAATACCAAGTTGTGATACACTAGTATAATACATGTTTTGCAATGGAGGCTGCTGAGGGGAGGACGGCTCATAATAATGGCTGGAATGGAGCAAATGGAGTGGCATCAAACACATGGAAACTTTGTGTTTGATGTTGTTGATACCTTTCCACTCATTCCGCTCCAGCCATTACCACGTTCCCGTCCTCCCTAATTAAGGTGCCACTAACCTCCTGTGGTGTATTGAGCTTTTTTAAATGCAATTTCTATAAATTGTACGTTGTTTGATTGATTGATTGATATGTCTGCAGCTGTGGTGTGCTGCGGGTGTGAACCTGTCAGGAGGGAAGATCAGAGAGGGAGGGTCCATGTTGGAAGGACAGAGCAGGAAGGGCTCTGTGAGCAGCCTGGACCATTTAGAGACAGAGAACAAGGTAAGGGGGAGGTGTTTTGAGCATGTTGGCCAAGGGGGGTGTACCCGTACCTTAAGCACCTTGACGTAAGGAGGGTGTCTCATCAGGATCACAGGACAGTATATGGAAACTTCTGACTGTTTTAGAGAGCTTGTATATCAGTCAACAAAAGTACTGTATGCTGGAACTTTATACAATATAAGTGTGTTTAAAACAGTTTAATGCTGTTTTTGAGAGCTTGTACTGTAAATGACTGGAGAAAGCAGACTGGATGGTAATACATACAGACACAAGTTAAAGCTCTCATATTTACTAGTACTGGCCTCAAGCCATCATGACAGGCCTCAGTCGAGTCAACATCGTTAGCCCTTATACATACTAGTCCTGGTATAATGGAGCTCATGATCAGTCTGTCCTGTCCTTGCTCATGATCAGTCTGTCATGTCCTTACTCATGATCAGTCTGTCCTGTCCTTACTCATGATCAGTCTGTCCTGTCCTTGCTCATGATCAGCCTGTCCTGTCCTTACTCATGATCAGTCTGTCCTGTCCTTGCTTCAGGAGCAGGAGAAAGGTGACCAGGAGAAGGAGAAGGAGCTGCGCCTGCAGGATGAGATGTCCTGCAGGGTGTGGATCTGTACCAGTACCCACTCCTCTACTAAAGTCATGGTGCTGGAGGCCAACCAGCCCTCTGACCTGCTGGACAGCTTCTACGCCTGCAACTCACACGTCCTCTGCATCGCCAGCATACCAGGTGTGTGTGTGATGTTTGTGTGTAGTTTGTGTGTGTATGTTTGTGTACAGTTTATGAGGAATTTATAGTATTAAAATTCCTCATAATGTCTCAAGATGGGTCTGTGTATGTCAGTGTTGGCTGGTGTTACCCTCAATCAGATGAAGGGGTCATTGTAACGTCTGAATGGAATGAATAAAACGGTACTGTGTGTGTGTGCTCACTTCTGTGTGTTTTCACATGTCTGTTTCTCAGGTGTGTTGGAGACAGACTACCCTGCAGGGGAGGAGCTACCTGTACCCCAGGACCTGGAGTCCGGGCCAGTTGATGGCGTGTCATTGACAGGCAGCGTGGCCAGTCTGGGTTCCGCGGGCAGCGACGGCGCCTTGGCAACGGAAGGGACCACCGCCGTCCTCCAGATGGCCGGGGCAGGGCTCAATGACCTCCCGGCCCAGCACAGCTCAGGTAACACAGACACAGGAACTGGCCGCGGTTCAGGACATTATAGCAGTGGTCACCTCCATCACTAGTCCTGGAGAGATACAGGGTTTGAAGGCATTTGTTCCTGCCCAGAACTATACCATTTCATTCAACCAGGAGTAGTTGAATGAGGGGTTTTTAATGTTGGCATTTTCACACTTTCACACACATTAAAACTGGGGTATGCCCTGGGTTCCACCCTGAATCATCCTTTTGTATCTAATGCATACTTACTGTAATATTTTCTCTCTACAAATTCCCCCTACCTCCACCCAACAGTGGATCTGTCCAGAGAGCCCAGTCCTGCAGAGGATGGGGTCCCCACGGCGGAAGAGGCCACAGAGGCTACAGAGGAGGGGGAGGAGAACCAGGGGCTGGTCGTCAGTCAGCCAGGCATCTACACAGAACACGTGTTCACAGACCCTCTGGGAGCCGGTCACCATGAGTCCTCCACTGCAGACACACAGAGGTGAGACTGTCTGACCTAGTACTAGTTAGTAGTGACCTGACCAGGGAGAACTCTGATCCCTTGTTTAAGGCACTGGGTTTTATACATGAGTGATTAATGTGTGTTTGATACACTAAAGCTCACCAGCCCTGTTCTTTCTCTCTGTCTCCCAGGGACCAGGATGGGGTGGGTGAGGCGTCTCTTCCCGACGACATGCTCCCTGCTGGGGAGGACGTCCAGAGGATGAGCAGCGCCCTGCCCACCATGTGGCTGGGGGCCCAGAACGGATGGTGAGGACAAGGGAGTGGTCACCAGGGGCCACTAGGGCCACACAGAAATAAATGAGTATGGAATATACAGTAGAATCTCTTTGGTCAAGAAAAGAAAAATGCATTATACATTTTTTGTAATTTCTCTGTTAATTTTTTTTTATGCACCCTGATCCATATAATTATCTTTAGAAAATCAGCCCCATTTATTTGGGGATTGTGTTTCTTAATCTTTGTCTCCTCCCTCTCTAGTTTGTATGTGCACTCGTCTGTGGCTCGGTGGAGGAAGTGTCTCCACGCCATCAAGCTAAAGGACTCCATCCTCAACATAGTGTGAGTACTCTGAGGACTCTTTTCCAACAGTCTTGAAGGAGTTCCCACAAATGCTGAGCACTTGTTGGCTGCTTTTCCTTCACTCTGCAGTCCAACTCATCCCAAACCATCTCAATTGGGTTGAGGTCAGGTGATTGTGGAGGCCAGGTCATCTGATGCAGCACTCCATCACTCTCCTTCTTGGTCAAGTAGCCCTTACACAGTCTGGAGGTGTGTTTAGGGTCATTGTCCTGCTGAAAAACAAATGATAGTCCCACTAAGAGCAAACCAGATGGGATGGCGTATCGCTGCAGAATGCTGTGGTAGCCATGCTGGTTAAGTGTGGCTTGAATTCTAAAAAAAATCACTGACATTGTCACCAGCAAAGCACCCCCACACCATCACACCTCCTCCTCCATGCTTCACGGTGGGAACTACACATGCGGTGATCATCCGTTCACCTATTCTGCGTCTCACAAAAACACAGAGGTTGGAACCAAAAATCAGAAATTTGGACTCATCAGACCAAAGGACAGATTTCCACCGGTCTAATGTCCTTGGCGCTTGTTTCTTGGCTCAAACAAGTCTCTTCTTCTTATTGGTGTCTTTGAGTAGTGGTTTCTTTGCTGCAATTCGGCCAATTCACACAGTCATTTTGATATAATGTATTTTACTATAATGAACTTATCCTCTGCAGCAGAGGTAACTCTGGGTCTTCCTTTCCTGTGGCGGTCCTCATAAGAGCCATTTCATCATAGTGCTTGGTGTTTGTTGCAACTGCGCTTGAAGAAACTTTGAAAGTTCTTGAAATTTTGCGGATTGACCGACCTTCATGTCTTAAAGTAATGATGGACTGTCATTTCTCTTTGCTTATTTGAGCTGTTCTTGCCTTGTCACAACACAACTGATTGGCTCAAATGCATTAAGGAAAGAAATTCTGCATATTAACTTTTAACAAGGCACGCCTGTTGATTGAAATGTATTCCAGGTTACTACCACATGAAGCTGGTTGAGAGAATGCCAAGAGCGTGCAAAGCTGTCATCAAGGCAAAGAGTGGTTATTTTGAAGAATTTCAAATATTAAATCTATTTTGATTTGTTTAACACTTTTTTTGGTTACTGCATGATTCCATATTTGTTATTTCGTAGTTTTGATGTCTTAACTATTATTCTACGTAGAAAATAGTCAAATTAAAGAATGAGTAGGTGTGTCCAAACTTTTGACTGATACCCTACATGATTGATATGATTTATTGATTATTTCACACACAAAGGTTCTCAAAGAGAGACAGACAGTACTTGTACTGAGTATTCAGGCCATGTAAATCTCACCAGACATGTCTTGTAGTGAGTATTCAGGCCATGTATATCTCACCAGACATGTCTTGTAGTGAGTATTCAGGCCATGTATATCTCACCAGACATGTCTTGTAGTGAGTATTCTGGCCATGTATATCTCACCAGACATGTCTTGTAGTGAGTATTCAGGCCATGTATATCTCACCAGACATGTCTTGTAGTGAGTATTCAGGCCATGTATATCTCACCAGACATGTCTTGTAGTGAGTATTCAGGTCATGTATATCTCACCAGACATGTCTTGTAGTGAGTATTCAGGCCATGTATATCTCACCAGACATGTCTTGTAGTGAGTATTCAGGCCATGTATATCTCACCAGACATGTCTTGTAGTGAGTATTCAGGCCATGTATATCTCACCAGACATGTCTTGTAGTGAGTATTCAGGCCATGTATATCTCACCAGACATGTCTTGTAGTGAGTATTCAGGCCATGTATATCTCACCAGACATGTCTTGTAGTGAGTATTCAGGCCATGTATATCTCACCAGACATGTCTTGTAGTGAGTATTCAGGCCATGTATATCTCACCAGACATGTCTTGTAGTGAGTATTCAGGCCATGTATATCTCACCAGACATGTCTTGTAGTGAGTATTCAGGCCATGCATATCTCACCAGACAGTACTTGTAGTGAGTATTCAGGCCATGTGTATCTCACCAGACATGTCTTGTAGTGAGTATTCAGGCCATGCATATCTCACCAGACAGTACTTGTAGTGAGTATTCAGGCCATGTGTATCTCACCAGACACTACTTGTAGTGAGTATTCAGGCCATGTATATCTCACCAGACATGTCTTGTAGTGAGTATTCAGGCCATGCATATCTCACCAGACATGTCTTGTAGTGAGTATTCAGGCCATGTATATCTCACCAGACACTACTTGTAGTGAGTATTCAGGCCATGTATATCTCACCAGACACTACTTGTAGTGAGTATTCAGGCCATGTATATCTCACCAGACATGTCTTGTAGTGAGTATTCAGGCCATGCATATCTCACCAGACATGTCTTGTAGTGAGTATTCAGGCCATGCATATCTCACCAGACATGTCTTGTAGTGAGTATTCAGGCCATGTATATCTCACCAGACATGTCTTGTAGTGAGTATTCAGGCCATGTATATCTCACCAGACATGTCTTGTAGTGAGTATTCAGGCCATGTATATCTCACCAGACATGTCTTGTAGTGAGTATTCAGGCCATGTATATCTCACCAGACATGTCTTGTAGTGAGTATTCAGGCCATGTATATCTCACCAGACATGTCTTGTAGTGAGTATTCAGGCCATGTATATCTCACCAGACATGTCTTGTAGTGAGTATTCAGGCCATGTATATCTCACCAGACATGTCTATGTGTGCTCTCTGTCTGCAGGCATGTGAGAGGAAGAGTCCTGGTTGCCTTGGCTGATGGCACGTTGGCTATATTCCACAGAGGCCTGGGTAAGGATGCATTGATTCAAGCCATATTGTGATGCAGGTTAGCGTTTTTGTAATAAATCTTCTAGCTGGCCCAGCCACAAAGTAATACAAAATTAATTTAAACCTAACCATAACCGTAACCACACTGCTAACCCTAATGCCTAACCCCAACCTTAAATTAAGACCCAAACGCAAATGTGTGTTTATATGAATTTTTACAATATAGACAATTGTGACTTTACAGCTGGCTTTACATCTAGAGGAAATCACTCAGTTCTGCCTCCAGGACCAGACTCTAATAAACGTAAACCTGCTATTGTGATGCTCCCTGGAGTAAAACGGCTTGGCAGCCATTTTGTGTCACAAGCATATAGTTTGTGTGTGTTTCTCCCTATGCAGAGGGACAGTGGGATCTGACCAACTACCACCTACTAGACCTGGGCCGGCCGCACCACTCTATCCGCTGTATGACAGTGGTGCATGACAAGGTGTGGTGTGGCTACAGGAACAAGATCTACGTCATCCAACCCAGGGCCATGAGGATAGAGGTACATCATCTGACGTGGTTTATACTGGAAACCTTCTGATGGTAGAAGGGGGGACAGTGTAAAGCGATTTGTGTTTCAGAAAAGTGCTAGATAAATGGGAATCCTTATGACTTTCCCCACAGCTGTTAGAAGTCTTTTCCAAAACACCCAAAAGGAAGTTTCACAAAATGACACTTAAAGTTATTGTATAATCTCCCTTTTGGTTTGAAGATGTTTTGTTGCTCTAATTGTCGTAGTTCTACTTTTAAGACTTTCATCCATGAAATTGATAAAGGCCCTTTGGTGACTTATTCCACATAGGTTAGAATAACTCCAGCCCACTTTGTCCTTTGAGATCTCATTGTCTTATGTTTCTTGTGATCTAACATTTATGTATTCTCTCAACAGTACAACCACAATCAAATAGAATATACACTGTATATCGGCCCATGATGTCTGTGCAATATCTGATAGTGATATAGTGTGGTTTAACATGGTTATAATGCTACTTTCTCTATTTCCTCCTGTGTAGAAGTTGTTTGACGCCCACCCCCGGAAGGAGAGTCAGGTGCGTCAGCTGGCCTGGGTGGGAGATGGGATCTGGGTATCCATCCGCCTGGACTCCACCCTCAGACTGTTCCACGCCCACACCTACCAGCACCTCCAGGATGTCGACATAGAGCCCTACGTCTCCAAGATGCTGGGTACTGTACATTGACTCACTGTTTAAATCAATACAACTTTATTGCCATGAAGTATTGACATTGACAAAGCAGAGGAGTTTTAGGATGGTAGATGAAAAATAACTTTGTTTCAATAGAATGCATGGGGAATACGTGAATGATTGTGCTTAGGGCTGTTGCAGTTACTGTATTACCACACCGGCGTCATGAGTCATGGCCTCGGTCAAATTCCACATGACCGTTGATTCACAGTAATCTTCTCTTATGCACTCTGGACATGCGTTGGTACAGTAGCACCCAACTCGCTAACGACCGTCAGGTCGCTAATGGTCTGGTACTCAGGGCTCTATTGTCCCTCTAACCACTCTGACATCAATGCAAATGAAATCGAAAAACACATCAAACACATCATCAAAACAGTACCACGCTTATATATTTTGTCTTGCCCATTCACCCTCTGAATGGCACACAAACACAATCCATGTCTCAATTGTCTCAAGGCTTAAAAATCCTTCTTTAAACGGTCTCTTCCACTTCGTCTACGCTGATTGAAGTGGATTTAACATGAATAATGGATCCTAGATTTCACCTGGATTCACCCGGTCAGTCTGTCATGGGAAGTGTTTTGTACACTCAGTGTACATTGTTACCCTGTAACACTGTCAATTTAGCATGAGTTTAAGCAGTGTTATGACCCTGTCCTCTCTTCTCTCCCCTTCTCTAGGTACGGGTAAACTGGGCTTCTCCTTCGTCAGGATCACAGCCCTCATGATATCCTGTAGCCGTCTGTGGGTCGGAACAGGAAATGGTGTCATCATCTCCATCCCGCTGTCAGAAGGTAAGTCCATACCAGCTACATCTCAGTCATCTAAGATGGCCTCCTCTCCTCACCTTCCCTCAATCATTGTTCCTTGCCCCTTGAAAATGTTCACGTCCCTCAAAATACCATGTTTTATAACAACGCAACGATCAACAAATATTTTTTAAGCCACTGTATAAAGTTGTTGGATGGTGAAAAGGTTTATCTACTTTAACTTGGCCCATTCATTCATGCAGGTTGACGTTTATTGAGCGATTTCCACTTGATGGGCCAGCTGCAAAGTCAAAATTGGCTATATTGTACAAAGTCATTATCAGAAATGAGCTTTTTGGTCTTAATTGAAGGTTAGGCATAAGGTTAGCAGTGTGGTTACAGTTAGGGTTTAATGTCTGTGGCTGTGCCAGCTAGTGGCTATCCTGCTGAGCTGCCTCAGTACATGAGTCATCCCAATAAATACCAACCTGCTGAATTAACACTCATACAGTGAATGAAACAGCTCCAATTAGCTGTCTGTAAAGGAGAGAGTGGGTATTCATAGACTCTCTACTCCTCCGCTGCTCCATATATCCCTCCTCCTCTCCTCCCTCTTTCACTGAAGCTATAGGTCCTCCTCAGCATGGAGTCTTACTGAGGGGCCTCAGGGGTGAGTCTCCATCACACAGCAAGCTTAACCAGACTTCTCCCTTTCTTTACTACTCTGTTTCTCTCCCTCTGTCCCTCCTCCTCTGTCCTGCTGTCTTGCCCTTTCTATCTCTAGTGCTTCTATTCCTAGTCAGTTCCATATAGCTGCATCTTCTCCTCTTTTCTCTCTACCCTTCTCTCTCTCTATCCTCCTCTCCGTGTATTTGGGCCTGGTTTGTGCTCTTTGGTCAGTTCTGGTCTCTCCCTGCCTGTTGTTTCTGATCCTGGTAGTGGGTCTCTGGTCTCTCCCTGCCTGTTGTTTCTGATCCTAGTAGTGGGTCTCTGGTCTCTCCCTGCCTGTTGTTTCTGATCCTAGTAGTGGGTCTCTGGTCTCTCCCTGCCTGTTGTTTCTGATCCTAGTAGTGGGTCTCTGGTCTCTCCTTAAGTTAGTTTTCTGCTTCTCTCTATGCGGCTAGACAAACAAACAGACCCAACTGACTGCTTCATTGTCTGTGCAGGGCAGGGCAGTCACAGTCATTGTCGCTCTGTTGATGTCTTTTAGTTTTAACTTGTCTGTGTTGTTTCTAAATGTTTCACTCCATTCATTCATTTCATAACGACTCCTTCCTTTCCATGTGTAGCATGTTTACAGCGTGACCTTGGCTTTGGGTCTACTGTATGTGTTTTCAGGATGGCCTTGCTGTTCTTAGGCACAGCCCTTAGCCGTGGTATATTGGACCTATACCACAAACACCCAAGGTGCCTTTTTGCTATTATAAACTGGTTACCAACGTAATTAGAGCAGTACAAATAAACATTTTTGTCATACTCGTGGTATACGATCTGATATACCATGGCTGTCAGTCCATCAGCATTCAGGGATCGAACATCCAGTTTATAATGGAGGCTTTGCAGTGTGCCGCTTGCTATGGATGGATAACAAGCTAAATGGATTCACTTCGCAAAACATTACAGTTAAGAAATGCTTAATTTAAGGCCAGGAGTTTTTCCTGACATCATTACTCTATAGGTTTTGTTTTTAACTCTATAGTTGTCTTGTTGTTGTTGTGACGTTGTAGCCAACAAGACAGCGGGTGCAGTGCCAAATCGCCCTGGCGGTGCCGTGCGGGTGTTCAGTGAGGAGGGCACGGAGAGCACTTTGCCAGGCAGCTTCGTGCCCTACTGTTCCATGGCACAGGCACAGCTGTGTTTCCACGGACACAGAGATGCAGTCAAGTTCTTTGCAGCCGTCCCAGGTAAGTAGCAAGGGGTAGTGATCATTAGGGTGTGCTACATTTTGCAACAGAAAATAAAAATTATTCTGCGCAGGCAGTCCCTTCCTACCTGTTTCATTCAGTTTTCTTCCTGAACTTGACCGAGGAAGTACTCAATACTTAACTTCCTGTTCCAGGTCAGGTGATCCCGTCCCCCGGGCCCGGAGGGGATTCTGGGTCGGATGACCCCGCCTCTGAATCGTCTGACATGGCGACCTCTGAACCTGCCAAAACCTTCCTGGTCATGAGTGGAGGAGAAGGCTACATCGACTTCAGAATGGGTGTGTGTGTGTGTGTGTGTGTGTGTGTGTGTGTGTGTGTGTGTGTGTGTGTGTGTGTGTGTGTGTGTGTGTGTGTGTGTGTGTGTGTGTGGGTATGACATTATATGACGTATCTCTCCTCAACAGGTGATGATGTAGGAGAGGTGGATGGCAGCCTATCGGAGCCCACCATGAAGCAGGCCACCCCCGCCAAACCAGAACGCAGCCACATCATCGTCTGGCAAGTCACTTCCTGCCAGGAGTGAGCCAATCACAGACTGCCACATCACTACTCGGTCGCACAACCCCCCCGCATGCCCCTCCCTTAGGTTTTAAGTTGTTATTATTGATATTATTATTACTACTGTGGATGACTACATTGTTGCTAAGGATTCTTTTAGTGTCTGTTTTAAATGTATCCATGAATTTGGGGCCTAATGTTTGCCAGGTTAAAGTGAAGCAGTGAAGTCAACTCCTGATAAGTGCACATGGGATAGATAAGTGCACTCATTTTAAGTGCAGTGCACTTCACCGGGCCCTTTTCAAACCGTTGTTTTCACTTGCTCCAGATATCTGCAGCACATTCTAGAAGTCGACTGCGGTATAAAGGCAGCTCAGTGTTTTAAAGTAACTGTCCAGTGAAAATCTCACTTTTAGAAGTTTGTATTCTGTTAACTCATACTCAAATAATATTGTTGACACTTCAAATCCTCCACCTCAAACTTGTATCTCAAACAGACCGTTTCAAAAATGCTTGCTTTTCCTCATTGAGGATGATGTCATCCTCCTGAGGAGGATGAGCTGGCCAATCAGCGGTCTACTCACATAAATAGTTTTAATGACCGGTATATGCCCACACCATTCTGTTGTTGGGGTAAGTCCACACCATTCTGTTGTTGGGTTAAGTCCACACCATTCTGTTGTTGGGTTAAGTCCACACCATTCTGTTGTTGGGTTAAGTCCACACCATTCTGTTGTTGGGTTAAGTCCACACCATTCTGTTGTTGGGTTAAGTCCACACCATTCTGTTGTTGGGTTAAGTCCACACCATTCTGTTGTTGGGTTAAGTCCACACCATTCTGTTGTTGGGGTAAGTCCACACCATTCTGTTGTTGGGTTAAGTCCACACCATTCTGTTGTTGGGTTAAGTCCACACCATTCTGTTGTTGGGGTAAGTCCACACCATTCTGTTGTTGGGTTAAGTCCACACCATTCTGTTGTTGGGTTAAGTCCACACCATTCTGTTGTTGGGTTAAGTCCACACCATTCTGTTGTTGGGGTAAGTCCACACCATTCTGTTGTTGGGTTAAGTCCACACCATTCTGTTGTTGGGGTACCTCCACACCATTCTGTTGTTGGGGTAAGTCCACACCATTCTGTTGTTGGGTTAAGTCCACACCATTCTGTTGTTGGGTTAAGTCCACACCATTCTGTTGTTGGGGTAAGTCCACACCATTCTGTTGTTGGGTTAAGTCCAAACCATTCTGTTGTTGGGGTAAGTCCACACCATTCTGTTGTTGGGGTAAGTCCACACCATTCTGTTGTTGGGTTAAGTCCACACCATTCTGTTGTTGGGTTAAGTCCACACCATTCTGTTGTTGGGTTAAGTCCAAACCATTCTGTTGTTGGGGTAAGTCCACACCATTCTGTTGTTGGGGTAAGTCCACACCATTCTTTTGTTGGGTTAAGTCCACACCATTCTGTTGTTGGGGTACCTCCACACCATTCTGTTGTTGGGTTAAGTCCACACCATTCTGTTGTTGGGTTAAGTCCACACCATTCTGTTGTTGGGTTAAGTCCACACCATTCTGTTGTTGGGTTAAGTCCACACCATTCTGTTGTTGGGGTAAGTCCACACCATTCTGTTGTTGGGGTAAGTCCACACCATTCTGTTGTTGGGGTAAGTCCACACAATTCTGTTGTTGGGGTAAGTCCACACCATTCTGTTGTTGGGGTAAGTCCACACCATTCTGTTGTTGGGGTAAGTCCACACCATTCTGTTGTTGGGGTACCTCCACACCATTCTGTTGTTGGGGTACCTCCACACCATTCTGTTGTTGGGTTAAGTCCACACCATTCTGTTGTTGGGTTAAGTCCACACCATTCTGTTGTTGGGGTAAGTCCACACCATTCTGTTGTTGGGGTAAGTCCACACCATTCTGTTGTTGGGGTAAGTCCACACCATTCTGTTGTTGGGTTAAGTCCACACCATTCTGTTGTTGGGGTAAGTCCACACCATTCTGTTGTTGGGGTAAGTCCACACCATTCTGTTGTTGGGTTAAGTCCACACCATTCTGTTGTTGGGTTAAGTCCACACCATTCTGTTGTTGGGGTAAGTCCACACCATTCTGTTGTTGGGGTAAGTCCACACCATTCTGTTGTTGGGGTAAGTCCACACCATTCTGTTGTTGGGGTAAGTCCACACCATTCTGTTGTTGGGGTAAGTCCACACCATTCTGTTGTTGGGGTAAGTCCACACCATTCTGTTGTTGGGGTACCTCCACACCATTCTGTTGTTGGGGTACCTCCACACCATTCTGTTGTTGGGTTAAGTCCACACCATTCTGTTGTTGGGGTAAGTCCAAACCATTCTGTTGTTGGGTTAAGTCCACACCATTCTGTTGTTGGGGTACCTCCACACCATTCTGTTGTTGGGGTACCTCCACACCATTCTGTTGTTGGGGTAAGTCCACACCATTCTGTTGTTGGGGTACCTCCACACCATTCTGTTGTTGGGGTACCTCCACACCATTCTGTTGTTGGGGTACCTCCACACCATTCTGTTGTTGGGTTAAGTCCACACCATTCTGTTGTTGGGTTAAGTCCACACCATTCTGTTGTTGGGGTAAGTCCACACCATTCTGTTGTTGGGGTAAGTCCACACCATTCTGTTGTTGGGGTACCTCCACACCATTCTGTTGTTGGGTTAAGTCCAAACCATTCTGTTGTTGGGTTAAGTCCACACCATTCTGTTGTTGGGGTACCTCCACACCATTCTGTTGTTGGGGTACCTCCACACCATTCTGTTGTTGGGGTAAGTCCACACCATTCTGTTGTTGGGGTAAGTCCACACCATTCTGTTGTTGGGGTACCTCCACACCATTCTGTTGTTGGGGTAAGTCCACACCATTCTGTTGTTGGGGTAAGTCCACACCATTCTGTTGTTGGGGTAAGTCCACACCATTCTGTTGTTGGGTTAAGTCCACACCATTCTGTTGTTGGGGTAAGTCCACACCATTCTGTTGTTGGGGTAAGTCCACACCATTCTGTTGTTGGGGTACCTCCACACCATTCTGTTGTTGGGGTAAGTCCACACCATTCTGTTGTTGGGGTACCTCCACACCATTCTGTTGTTGGGTTAAGTCCACACCATTCTGTTGTTGGGGTAAGTCCACACCATTCTGTTGTTGGGTTAAGTCCACACCATTATGTTGTTGGGTTAAGTCCACACCATTCTGTTGTTGGGTTAAGTCCACACCATTCTGTTGTTGGGGTAAGTCCACACCATTCTGTTGTTGGGTTAAGTCCACACCATTCTGTTGTTGGGTTAAGTCCACACCATTCTGTTGTTGGGTTAAGTCCAAACCATTCTGTTGTTGGGTTAAGTCCACACCATTCTGTTGTTGGGTTAAGTCCACACCATTCTGTTGTTGGGTTAAGTCCACACCATTCTGTTGTTGGGGTAAGTCCACACCATTCTGTTGTTGGGGTAAGTCCACACCATTCTGTTGTTGGGGTAAGTCCACACCATTCTGTTGTTGGGTTAAGTCCACACCATTCTGTTGTTGGGTTAAGTCCACACCATTCTGTTGTTGGGGTAAGTCCACACCATTCCATAGAAAAGCTGCTTTTATTTATTTTTTACATACTTACATTTTTAAAACTAGGAAAACTATTTCACTCATATTGTCATTAACTATAGGTCATATTTCATTGAAATGTGGAAACACTGGACAGTTACTCTAAAGGGACAGACTTATTATGCCAGGTTATTACATATGTACTGTACCATCATGTGTCGGTGCTACGTACTTCCTATAGTTCAATAAGAATCAAATAACGTCATTTTCCTGTGAGGCAAACTTCTTATATGATATTTACTGCACGTACAATAATGGCACAGGATGAACAAATAATTAAAATAACAGTACAGTCAACAAAGATGAGGAACTGCATTATATTGATTTAAGATGACATTGAATAAGGGAACATCAGTATTGTATGTTTAGAAGCAGAAGACAAAAGGGAATGGTTAAGGTGTTTTGCACTGAATTGATATCTTATGTTGTAAAGTTCTGATATGGGACTGTATGTGTGTGGGTTCACTGTCGCCTTTACCGTGTCGAGCATTTTAGATCGTAACCTTTGAACAAAACAGATTTATTTTTGCTACCTTTGTGGTGTTGGTAATGTGAGCAATGTTTGGGCACCTCTGTGTGTAGAACGGACTGTGAGATGTAATGTTCCAAAACTTTAAAAAGCCTTTCTTATTTCCTCACTTTCTTGAAGTAATCGGGGAGAAAAGATCCACTTTGAAGTATTGTAACGGTGTCGAAGTTAGTATCAGCCTGCATGGGGAAGTCTTGTACTGTATCTCCGTCCAAAGGTCTGCTTGCTCTGCCATTTTGGGCCAAACTCTCTGTTCCGCCATTTTGGGGAAATGTGCTCCTGCTGCAATTTAGGGTCTTCCCTCATGCTAGATCTCCCTGGCACTTTTAAACATAATGTAGGCCGCTTGAAGTAGAACACCCGTCCGTGGTAATGTTCACTTATACTAAAAATGTGCTAACTATTTTAGGGGAAAAGGGTGTAACGGACTATTTATTTCTGTCAAGGTGTACCCAGTTACCAAAGGACAAAAAAAATGAAGTATGAAAAGAATATTACATGTCATTCGTATCTATCTATCTAATTATCCATTTGCATCTTCTCTGGGGGTTTTAAGTAAAGTCATAATAGCAATGATTTGATGATGAATATATATTTTTTAAGGTTTCATCTCTGATAAATGGTATATTTCACAGGGAATGTATTAATGAGCGTAAGTGTTTACGTTGCACCTTAAAAAGCATTGTCCACACAGAACTAAGTCTGCTTTGCGTTGTCCACACAGAACTAAGTTTGCTTTGCGTTGTCCACACAGAACTAAGTTTGCTTTGTGTTTCATTTGTTTTTGTGTTTTTACAAATGCATTCAAATAACTTTTTTTACTTTTGATTTTGTGCTCTTTGTACTTGTTGTCTGTGAGACACTTCTATAAATGAATCTGTATTTTGATGGTGTCTGTTATCCGAAAGCAGAAAAACCAATAGACAAGTGTTTCATTTTTATATATTTGAAGGAAAAAAAACTGGGTTGGGATTGGTTAGGCCTCGGCCTATTTATTTTCCAATTCAGAAGAAATAACGTTCACATCGTGTTGTAGCCATTCCAGTATTTATTTTTCTTATTGAGCCTCGGTGGTTCAGAATGTAACTTTCTACATGAATAAACATACTAGGAGAATATTCAAAGTGATCAGTAATAATGGTGCCATAAAATGAAACCATGGTCAATAGAAACTGGAAAATACACAAGGATCAACGCTAAACAGTCCTGTAACGTCTGTGGACTGATCAGGACAACTACACATTCATGGTACCAAGCTATGCATGTTTTTTTTAAAGAACACTGCTAAGTATTGTTTGGTTCAAATCCTTGTTAACTGCCACCGTTTTGGGTGGGTAGATGTCTGCATGTGTGTGTGGCTTGCATTTGAGTGTGTGGGTGTGTGTGTGCGCGTGCGTGCGTGTGTGTATCTCCAGAGGATGGTCTGTAGTATGTACCAGGCCTTTCTCTGGGCCCCTAAAGCCGTATGGCCATAACTGTGGTTTCTCCTGGTAAATGTTTGCTAAAACAGCATCATAGCCTTATTTTTAACAATCTATTAAACTCAATTTCATGGGGAATTCATGACGGTTGATTTATTGATTCAGCTGATTGATTCATTTATTGATTGTTTGATTGACATTTATAAGTCAACATAGCAGTTGTGCGTCAATGCATTCCACAGGTGACAGCCAGGAAGCATAACATCACACAGAAATACTACATATCTGATTCAGAGGGGTTAAATGCAGAAGACACATTTCAGTTCAAGACATTCAGTTGTACAATTGACTACCGGTAGGTATCCCCCTTTCCCTTAATATATTATGAATTATAATGTGACCTTAAACCTAGTGATAACCTATTTCAAATACAGAAGTTACATGTAAAAACAATACATTCTCACTTTTATCTCAATGAGACAAATGTGTTGTAAAAAGTGGAGTAAAAATGGATAGATGAGTGGCACAAATCCATTAGCAGCATTCAATGTAGCATTAACATTTTTAAGAGCTTAGTGCCATGCATGTCCCATTCTCTGCCAGTAGGGGGCAACATTATTCTGCACACAGTCAAGGGCTACAGCACCTTAAAAAACGACTTCCATGAAATTGTATTATGATGTAATTTTACCCCACCTCCTACTCCACCCAACTCCTCTCATAAGCCATGCAGGGGCTGTGCCCAGTCTATCCTACGGACATATGTACACGCATGCTGACGTGCTTGGGTGTCTGATGTCACGCATAACCAGAGATGGGATTCTGAGTCTGTTATGTAGCCAAGCGAGCTACTGCTACTGTTGCCATTCGTTCAGCCTCAGAGGGATGATGGTACTCTGTTAGGAAAACACCTATGACGTCCAATAGCCTGGTCTGCATCGTTTTAATGCTGTTTATGAAGAGAGAGACAGTTATGGTACACAGTCAGAACACCTCTGGCATGCCAGCTATAGCTAGTGTTTATGTAGATACATCTGTGTTTTTGTGTTCCACCCCCTCATCTCTTTCCCTCCCTCTCCTTCCTCTCCTTCTTCTTCTGCCTGTAGGTCCAACTGCTCTCCAGGTGATGACTCCACAGCAGCAGCAGGGTAACGGTATACTTGGTTATCAGGTGGATCTCACGGATCGTCTCCCACACACGTTACACAGAGGGAGATGGGGGAGGCGAGAGAGAAAAAGAGACTGTTCCGGTGGGACATACAGAGATAGAGAAAGAGATCCTGTGTACTAGGTAATATGGTGCTCTGTGGTAGGCTGTTGTTACAGCAGTCAAGGGGTAGACTAGCCCAGTCTATCCTCCCCTATCTCCCAGACTAGCCCAGTCTATCCTCCCCTATCTCCCAGACTAGCCCAGTCTATCCTCCCCTATCTCACAGACTAGCCCAGTCTATCCTACCCTATCTCCCAGTACATGGAGTTAGACTCGGCTACAGTATTACATTACCAGACCAGCTGTTCTCTCTGTGTTTTCCATTTCTCTCTGTCTCTCTCTTCCTGTCTGTCTAGTGGTCTCAGACAGAGGGTGGGATGAGGCTCTGGTGCCTGTGCCTTTCTCTAGTCCAACCATCCATCCCATCTGTCTGTCTAACCCTGCCTCGAAACCAGCATAACTCTATCTCTCACTGAGCCCTAAGGATGAGGGAGTCAGATGAGGGTTGGAGGGGTGAAAAGTGAGAACCAAGTGAGAAGAGAGAGGGTGATGATATGTAGTGACAGAAGAGGGACTTGGCCCTACTGCCAGAGAGGGGAGTGTCACAGGGCAAATAGCCAGGTCAGAGAGAGAGAGATGGTGAGAGAGGGTAGATGAGAAAATGAGAGGGGGGAGATGGAATAGGAAAATAGATTGGGTGAGGGGATGATTTTAAAGGAGATAGGAAAGGGGAGAGGCTGGGCAGATGACAGGAAGGAGAAGAGGAGAGAGAGAGAACTTCCTGTGTATGTACAGCAGCCTGTGTGTGCGAGCATGCCTACGTAATTCTGTGTGAGCACATGCACAAAATGTCTCCCAACTTTGTCTCTCCACAAACTGTTCAGCCACAGCTATTGTTGTTAATGTATGTAAAGATGCTCACGTGTCCCGCCAGACATTTAACACTGTCTACTCCACAGAGCCTGACCAGACACAAAACACACACATACAACCATGTTTTGAACTCTGGCCCCTATAGAGGAATTCATGGACACCCATGTCCAGTTCAGTCCAGCAGTGACTGATTCCCTCTCTTCAATTACTGACCCTCACTCTCTGTGTTTCTGGGTACAGGATGTTCAGATGCAGGGAGGGGCTGACCATTAACGAGGACAGGAGGACAACAGGACCATAAAAATCACCCTCTCACCTATTCTGCAGTGGGGATGTGAGCACTCACGTGTTTATGTTGTGTGTGTACCTCCTCCAGTGCTGTGTGATTTAAAGCCCCTGAATGAGGAGTGTGTGCCCTTGTCCGCCCGTGGAAGCGTGCAGTATTTCACAGTCACGGCTGCAGTAGGCATTTTCCTAGCCAGCGCAGCACAGTACAGCACATTACAGCACTGTCAGGAGACACACAACGCACACAAATAAACAGAAAACACAGGACTGGGCGGGGCTTGGACATGATTGACAAGTCCATATCGATCAATAAAAGGTCATGAGAGCAGGTAAACAATGATTGACATCTCTGTATCGACCAATGAGAAGTTGTGAGAGCATATAAACAATGCTAGGGGGGTGTGGCTGTATCTGGGGACCCTGTGTGAGTTATTTGTAGAGTGTGACAGAAGCGCTGAGGGGTTGAGAGGGGGATGGTATTCAGCGTAACACCATGTGCTCCGTGAGTGAGGGAGGTCATGTCCATATGGGTGCAGTGGAGAGAGACTGGTTCCTTCTATATCTATGCTGGGTTTAATGCACAGTCCTGTCAGTCCTATCTATCTGTCTAGGTGTATGCATTGGGGGTGTTGTTCTGTGGCCCACTTTTTCATGTTTTCTGAGCTAGAGAACATGGAACTGTGTTTCCCTCTCTCTCTCTTCGTCTCTCTCTTTCAATTCAAAGGCTTTATTAGCATGGGAAACGTATGTTTACATTGCCAAAGCAAGTGAATAGATAATAAATAAAAGTGAAATAAACAATAAAAATGTACAGTAAACATTACACTCACAGAAGTTACAAAAGAATAAAGACATTTCAAATGTCATATTATGTATATATACAGTGTTGTAATGATGTGCAAATAGTTCAAGTGCGAAAGGGAAAATAAATCAACATAAATATAGGATGTATGTTTCTCTCTCTCCATCTCTCTCTGTCTCTCTTTTTCTCTCACTCCTCTCTCCATCTCTCTCTTTTACTCCTTCTCTCTCTGTCTCTCACTCTTTCTCTTTCTCCGTCTCTCTCTCTCTTTCTGTCTCTCTCGCCATCTCTCTCTCTCTCTTTCTCTCTCACTCCTCTCTATCTCTCTCACTCCCCCTCTCTCTTTCTCCCTCTCTCCATCTCTCACTCTATCGCTCTCTCTCCCCGTCTTTCCCTCTCTCTGTCGCTCTCTCTATAACTCTCTCTTACTCCCTCTCTCTCTCTCTCTCTCTCTCCAACTCTCTGTCTCAGACTATTCCCTCTATCTTTTTATCCTATCTCTAAGCAGTGTTTCTCATGTGCCCTAGGGAGTGTGATAGCTAGGAGAGTATGAGGAGGTGAGTGAAGCAGAAGACAGGACTAGGGGGTTATACACAAGAGAGTGGGTGAATGAAGAAGTGAATAGGCGAGTTAGTGAGAGAGTGGTTTAGTGAGTATGTGAAGGAGGGAGTAAGTGTTATTGAATAGGTGATGAGCATCAGAGTGTAGGAGACCTGTGTGTGTGGGGATTAAAGGGATGTGAGGGCGTTGGATTGTGAATATGTGAGAGTGAGTTGCCCACATGAAAAAATGCTAGTTTACTATAGAATACCACAGTACTTACTACAGAATTCTAAACTGTAGTATACTATAGGATACTATACTACACACTGTAGTATCCCTCAATCATGGGTAATACTTACTATAGCATGTTGTAGTATACTAGAGAATAATACAGTAAAAACTACAGTATTACAGTGCATTCGGAAAGTATTCAGACCACCTAAATTACAGCCTTATTATAAAATAGATTCAATAAAAAATTTAGCGAAAAAAAAACAACCTTATTTACATAAGTATTCAGACCCTTTGCTATGAGACTCAAAATTGAGCTCAGGTGCATCCTGTTTCAATTGATCATCCTTGAGATGTTTCCACACTTGATTGTAGTCAACCTGTGGTAAATTCAATTGATTGGACATGATTTGGAAAGGCACCTGTCTATCTACAGTGGCTTGCGAAAGTATTCACCCCCCTTGGCATTTTTCCTATTTTGTTGCGTTACAAACTGGAATTAAAATATATTTTGGGGGGGGGGGGGGGGGGGGGGGGGGTTGTATTATTTGATTTACACAACATGCCTATGACTTTGAAGATTCAACCTATTTTTTATTGTGAGACAAACATGAAATAAGAAAAAAAACCTAAACTAAACTAGCCAATGGTATTTTTGCCCATTCTTCAAGGCAAAACTTCTCCAGCTTCTTCAAGTTGGATGGGTTCCGCTGGTGTACAGAAATCTTTAAGTCATTCCACAGATTCTCAACTGGATTGATGTCTGGGCTTTGACTAGGCCATTCCAAGACATTTAAATGTTTCCCCTTAAACCACTTGAGTGTTGCTTTAGCAGCATGCTTAGGGTCATTGTCCTGCTGGAAGGTGAACCTCTGTCCCAATCTCAAATCTCTTGATGACTGAAACAGGTTTCCCTCAAGAATTTTCCTGTATTTAGCTCCGTCCATTCCTTCAATTCTGACCAGTTTCCCAGTCCCTGCCGATGAAAAACATGCCCACAGCATGATGCTGCCACCACGCTTCACTGTGGGGATGTGTTCTCCGGGGGATGAGAAGGAAACCTGTCTTCAAGACAATTGGATATGACGAAAAGGGGGTACATGTATTCAAATTTTTTTTGTCAATGGGTATAATGTGTATGTATATAATGTATAATAGTAATATTTCAATACTAAATCGGGTAATTTTGTATACGTTTATTTAAAATTGCATCGGGGTGCTTCTGGGGTGATTCTGGTAAGATGCAAAAGAAAAGTCAGCTGAATTCCGGCAGATGGAAAAGGCCTGATGTACTTGGGCCGATTCTGGGCAGTCATTCATTTTGAGGACGTCCTCTAGGTTGTGGATGTTCTCCCCATCAAAGGCCATTCCGGGTCAATTCAATCAGTTCCAGCCCCCCGGAAGAGCGCCACTTCTGGGCCAATTCCTCATTGCTAGCTGGGGTGTGTGTGTGTACAGTATGTCAGTAAGTACATTCGTGCATGTGGGTCTGGTTCTGGGTCCTTGTGTGTGTGTGTGTGCGTTCGTAACTATGTGCATGCATCCGTGTCTTAATGTGTGTGTCTGTGTTGGGACGTGAGTGAGTGACATCAGCACCTAGTGGAGCGTGACGGTAGCTGGGGGCAGCAGGAGAACATGGGTAATATAACACTCCTTCTCTTCTTTATAGATCCCCCTTGGCCCCTTAGCCCCGGCTACTGTTACACAGATGACAAACACACACTGCCTGCTGTTCTCACTCTCTCGCTTAACTCTTTCCCTTCTGTCTGTCTGTCTGTCTGTCTGTCTGTCTGTCTGTCTGTCTGTCTGTCTGTCTCTGTTTCTCTCTCTCTTCTTCTCCCCCTCGTCTCATTTGTCGTACCACACATTCCCTCTGCTCTGGTGTGCGTCACATGTCCAGTAAACACTCACCCAACGTCACCTGTCCCTCAGAGACCTGACCAACTGCTGGGCAGTGGGTGAGAGGAGAGGAGGGGGATGGACAGTGTTGTCAACTTATCTCTCATTCCTTTTGCTCCCACCTTTCTCAATTCACCCTTTACCCTTTTCTCAGTTCTACCCTATGGTTCTTCTTCTCTACCCTGTTTTCCCCACAACCCTTCCTCTCTCTGCTCTCCTCTCCCCAACCTTTCCTTTCTCCCTCTCTCCTGTCCCCAACCTCTTTCCATCTCTCCCCTCCTCTGTCCCATCCACATTCCCTCTCCCCCATCCCTCTCTCCCACTGGACCTAAAGCTCCCCTGACCTTTCCCCAGCGACATGGCCTGCCCACCATCGCCCCCTCACTCTGATCACACTGACGACCCTTGAAGCCTCAGCCAGGGGGAAATACAAACTCTGTTACATCACATTCTCCATTACTCTGCCAAGCTGTAGAGCATTATGTGTATCTTTGTGTATGTCTGTGTGTTGGTTCTTTGTGTGTTTCCTCGTGTGCATCTCACCCCCTTTGTTTTGTCTGTCATTACCCTTTGATGAGGAGGTGACATGAACGCTTCCTCCTGTTCCTTTCAGCACCCTCTCAGACGTGTGTGAGCATATATAAACGGCACGACCGTTTACGGAGAGTTTTTTTCTTTAAACGTTTTTGCCCAATTGTTTACACACTAAAACTGGCCCACGAGGCACAATGACCCACACTTTTAACTCATTTAGCAGAACCAGACACCAGCGCGAGCTATGGTGGGAAGTGGAGAAAGAGGGGCAGAGGGGGGTGTAGGGGAGAAGTGGATTGTGAAAACAGGCATACATTTGGAGAGGGGACCCAGTCAGTGTGGGTGGTCCTGTTTAAAGGATGTAGAACCTGAGACCATGAAAGTGTTACTCACTAATATATACATAGACATTCTATAGATACAGAATATGTGCTGTATATATTAGTCTACACATTCTACCTATACAGTGGGGGAAAAAAGTATTTAGTCAGCCACCAATTGTGCAAGTTCTCCTACTTAAAAAGATGAGAGAGGCCTGTAATTTTCATCATAGGTACACTTCAAATATGACAGACAAAATGAGGGAAAAAAATCCAGAAAATCACATTGTAGGATTTTTTATGAATTTATTTGCAAATTATGGTGGAAAATAAGTATTTGGTCACCTACAAACAAGCAAGATTTCTGGCTCTCACAGACCTGTAACATCTTCTTTAAGAGGCTCCTCTGTCCTTCACTCGTTACCTGTATTAATGGCATCTGTTTGAACTTGTTATCAGTATAAAAGACACCTGTCCACAACCTCAAACAGTCACACTCCAAACTCCACTATGGCCAAGACCAAAGAGCTGTCAAAGGACACCAGAAACAAAATTGTAGACCTGCACCAGGCTGGGAAGACTGAATCTGCAATAGGTAAGCAGCTTGGTTTGAAGAAATCAACTGTGGGAGCAATTATTAGGAAATGGAAGACATACAAGACCACTGATAATCTCCCTCGATCTGGGGCTCCACGCAAGATCTCACCCCATGGGGTCAAAATGTGAAAAATAACAGTGCGAGGCTATATACAGTAGCGAGGCTATAACAGTAGCGAGGCTATAACAGTATCGAGGCTATATACAGTAGCGAGGCTATAACAGTAGTGAGGCTATAACAGCAGCGAGGCTATATACAGTAGCGAGGCTACATACCGTAGCGAGGCTATAACAGTAGCGAGGCTATAACAGTAGCGAGGCTATAACAGCAGCGAGGCTATATACAGTAGCGAGGCTACATACAGTAGCGAGGCTATGACAGTAGCGAGGCTATAACAGTAGCGAGGCTATAACAGCAGCGAGGCTATATACAGTAGCGAGGCTATATACAGTAGCGAGGCTATATACAGTAGTGAGGCTATAACAGTAGCGAGGCTATAAACAGTAGTGAGGCTATATACAGTAGCGAGGCTATAAACAGTAGCGAGGCTATATACAGTAGCGAGGCTATATACAGTAGCGAGGCTATAACAGTAGCGAGGCTATAACAGTAGCAAGGCTATATACAGTAGCGAGGCTATAACAGTAGCGAGGCTATAACAGTAGGGAGGCTATAACAGTAGTGAGGCTATAACAGTAGGGAGGCTATAACAGTAGCGAGGCTATAACAGTAGCGAGGCTATAACAGTAGCGAGGCTATATACAGTAGCGAGGCTATATCAGTAGCGAGGCTATATACAGTAGCGAGGCTATATACATGCACCGGTTAGTCGGGCTGATTGAGGTAGTATGTACATGTAGATATGGTTAAAGTGACTATGCATATATGATAAACAGAGAGTAGCAGTAGCGTAAAAGAGGGGTTGGCGGGTGGCGGGTGGTGGGACACAATGCAGATAGACCGGTTAGCCAATGTGCAGGAGCACTGGTTGGTTGGGCTAATTGAAGTAGTATGTACATGAATGTATAGTTAAAGTGACTATGCATATATGATAAACAGAGAGCAGCAGCGTAAGAGAGGGGTTGGGGGGGCACACAATGCAAATGGTCTGGGTAGCCATTTGATTAGCTGTTCAGGAGTCTTATGGCTTGTGGGTAAAAGCTGTTGAGAAGCCTTTTGGTCTTGGTCTTTTGGTCTTGGTCTTGACTTGGCGCTCCGGTACCGCTTGCCATGCGGTAGTAGAGAGATCAGTATATGACAGGGGTGGGTGATTTTTAGGGCCTTCCTCTGACACCGCCTGGTGTAGAGGTCCTAGATGGCAGGCTGCTGAGCCCCAGTGATGTACTGGGCCGTACGCACTACCCTCTGTAGTGCCTTGCGGTCAGAGGCCGAGCAGTTGCTGTACCAGGCAGTGACGCAAAATGCAAAAATGCAGATTCCCAAAATAAGAAGGCCAAAATAGCTATATGAGCATTAATGGCATACTGTAGCTCATTTAAGGTGCACCATAAAAACATACAGATTATTATTAATATATATCCTAAATTATAAATCACCAACCCTAAATGTTCTGACATGTATGAGGTGTGTACTGAAGTGACCAACAGTTTGTTTTTCCTCAACAATAGGAGTCCTGAAGTGTCCATCTGGAAAACAGTCAAGTGTTAGAGGTGTGGGCTTCCTCTTTTATTTGAAGGTGTGCATGAGTGTGTGCATGTATCACCCTCAGAACCCTCAACTGTAACCTACGTCTGTTTGTATTGGGCTACTTTGCAGACACGGGCAACTTGACTTTCCATATAGGGCCTACAAGGAGTGAGAACACAATGTGTTGTTTACAGTATGAGTAGTCTGCCAGTGGATGCGATGTGTGGCATGGTAATAGAGATATGGCAGTCACTATGCTACAGTCTGCACGATGGAATGGGCTGACGTCATATCATTAGTAGGCAGAGATAAGGGATATCAGCAGGCCTGAGGTCACCAGCCATTAGCCCTGACAGACAGGGTAGGGTTGACATGCAGCAGGAGACGCCCAGCCAACCCAGTGTCACACTGACATGTCAACACCTAGGGATGTGGCTGGAATGTTAATGTATGGATTGGACTGAGGTTGTGACTCCCTCTCTATCACGATGTCTCTCGTTCTCTTACTTTCTCTGTCATGATGGACTGAGGTTGTGACTCTCTCTCTATCACGATGTCTCTCGTTCTCTTACTTTCTCTATGTCATGATGGACTGAGGTTGTGACTCTTTCTCTATCACGATGTCTCTCGTTCTCTTACTTTCTCTGTCATGATGGACTGAGTGTGACTCTCTCTATCTCTCTCTCTTCATAACATGTTCTTGAGTAAAAGGAGTCTCTGTTTTTGTGTTCTCTATGAGTTTCTCTCTGCTTATTTCTTACCCTTTCTCTGTCACACTCAGTAATATAGAACACGTTCACCCTCTCATGTCTATTATGGTGTGGTTGTGTCATAGTGACACTGCTTTGAGGTAACATCTGCTAGTCTGCATTACCCCTGGAATGGGGTATGAAGTTCATACATTCAATGCTGCAGGGCTCAACTGAAAAAGCGAAAGTACACACCCGCACGCAAACACCGTAGAGCAATGAAGAGTTCAATCTAACCGTCCCTCCCATGCAACCGTGTGCTGTTTGGGAGATATTATATACATATCCGACTCCAAGGAATGCAGAACATTGCTGACTACATATATTTTTTCAACACAGGCTTGGATCATATTGGAAAATGCAATTCAATATATGCAGACTAAAAAGCTGAGGCAACTGCTTAGCCTAAAAATACGTACAAGGATTTAAGAGAAAGACGGTATCAGAATCTGTTTGGCTCTAAGCTCATACAGGAGGCCTGATATCCCTGGCTTCTGAATTTCATACAAATACACGTGGAAGGTGGACCCAAATGTGAGCACAGACACACATAGAGAAGCACACATGCAAACAATCTTATCCCTAACACAATCTCTCTCTCTCTCTCTCTCTCTCTCTCTCTCTCTCTCTCTCTCTCTCTCTCTCTCTCTCTGTCTCTGTCTCTGTCTCTGTCTCTGTCTCTGTCTATATGGCCTATGGTATGATGTGTGTAGTGTTGAGTGCTGTGTAGTGTACTTGTGGTGAGACTGTGTGATAAATCTCTTACAGGGAGGCAGATATGAGAGCAGAACCCCTGAGTCTGCAAATCATTTACCGTAAGACTTTTTACCCCTTACTATACATCATTCTCACTACTACAGGAGAGAACTATACATCATTCTCACTACTACAGGAGAGAACTATAAATCATTCTCACTATTACAGGAGAGAACTATACATCATTCTCACTACTACAGGAGAGAACTATACATCATTCTCGCTACTACATGAGAGAACTGTACATCATTCCCACTACTACAGGAGAGAACTATACATCATTCTCACTACTACAGGAGAGAACTATACATCATTCTCACTACTACAGGAGAGAACTATACATCATTCTCACTACTACAGGAGAGAACTATACATCATTCTCACTACTACAGGAGAGAACTATACATCATTCTCACTACTACAGGAGAGAACTATACATCATTCTCACTACTACAGGAGAGAACTATACATCATTCTCACTACTACAGCAAGAGAGAACTAGGTAACTCAGGCTTGGATGTATATGCCACTGTTTTGTGGAATCTACGGGCCATGTGACCTGACAAAGATTAACACTGTTTTGTTTTGAGAGAGAGACAATCAACATGCCAAAGCCACAACTGTCTGATGAGTTTTAATCCTGGCCAATCTCTGTCACTGTGAGTAGACTCCCTTGCCCCTTCTCCTTGTTGTTCCCATGACAACCTTCATACAGCATCAGGGACGTGAAGCCTTGTCAGAAAGTATTAATGGGAGTGTGAAGAGAGTTCAGGTGGGCTCAGAGTTTTCTGAAGGCTGTTTCAGTCTCTAGTATCTATACTGCAACAGTTTATGTGCTGGGGGCTAGTGTTCTGCTGTCTTATCTGGTGTCCTGTGTGATCTTAGGTATGCTACCTCTAATTCTCCCATCTCTCTCCCTCTCTATCTCTCTATCTCTCTCTCTCTTTCTCTGGGGACCTGAGCCCTAGGACCATGCCTCAGGATTACCTGGCCTGACGGCTCCTGGCTCTCCCTGTCTCCAGTCCACCTAGTCGTGCTGCTGATCCAGTTTCTGATGTTCTGCCTGTGGCTATGGAACCCTGACCTGTTCACCGGACGTGCTACCTGTCCCAGACCTGCTGTTTCGACCCTCTCCCCTCACTCTCTCTCTTTCTCTGTCTCCACCCCTCTCTCTCCCTTTCCCTTTTTCTCTCTCTACCGCACCTACTGTCTCAACCTCGGAATGCTTCGCTCTGAAAAGCCAACTGACATTTATTCCTGAGCTCCTGACCTGTTGCACCCTCTATAACCACTGTGATTATTATTTTACCCTGTAGGTCATCTACAAATGGTTGTACAGCTTGAACATCAATCTGGCCTTAATGGCCATGTGCTTTAATCTCCACACGGCACAGCCAGATGAGGACTGACCAACCCTCAGAGCCTGGTTCCTCTCTAGGTTTCTTCCTAGGTTCCTGCCTTTGGGATTTTTTAATAGCCACCGTGCTTCTACTGTACGTCTGCATTGCTTGCTCTCTGGGGTTTTAGCCTGGGTTTCTGTATAAGCACTTTGTGCTGTTGTAAAAAAGGTTTTATAAATACATTTGATTGAATGTGATGATTGTAGAAAATGAATATGGAACGTACATGGAGTTTTGTTGTTCAAATGTTATGTGGCGTATGTGAGTGCAAATGTGTGTGTGTGTGTGTGTGTGTGTGTGTGTGTGTGTGTGTGTGTGTGTGTTGATATGGACAAGTACATACTGTACTATGTGTATACAGTTGAAGTCAGAAGTTTACATACACCTTAGCCAAATACATTTAAACTCAGTTTATCACAATTCCTGACATTTAATCCAAGTAAAGCTTCCCTGTCTTAGGTCAGTTAGGATCACCACTTTATTGTACGAATGTGAAATGTCAGAATAATAGTAGAGAGAATTATTTATTTCAGCTTTTATTTCTTTCATCACATTCCCAGTGGGTCAGAAGTTTACTTACTCTCAATTAGTATTTGGTAGCGTTGCCTTTAAATTGTTTAATTGGGTCACACATCCAGGTAGCTTTCCACAATCTTCCCATAAGTTCGGTGAATTTTGTCCCATTCCCCCTGACAGAGCTGGTTTGTAGGCCTCCTTGCTCGCACATGCTTTTTCAGTTCTGCCCACAAATTGAATATGGGATTGAGGTCAGGGCTATGTGATGGCCACTCCAATACCTTGACTTTGTTGTCCTTAAGCCATTTTGCTTTGGAAGTATGCTTGGGGTCATTGTCCATTTGGAAGACCCATTTGTGACCAAGCTTTAAATTCCTGACTGATGTCTTGAGATGTTGTTTAATATATCCACATAATTTTCCATTCCTCATGATGCCATCTATTTTGTAAAGTGCACCAGTCCCTCCTGCAGCAAAGCACCCCCACAACATGATGTTGGCATCCCGTGCTTCATGTTTGGGAGGTTCTTCGGCTTGCAAACCTCCCCCTTTTTCCTCCAAACATAACGATGGTCATTATGACCGAACAGTTCCATTTTTGTTTCATCAGACCAGACAACATTTCTCCAAAAAGTATTGATCTTTGTCCCCATGTGCAGTTGCAAACCGTAGTCTGGCTTTTTTTATGGCTGTTTTGGAGCAGGGGCTTCTTCCTTGCTGAGCGGCTTTTCAGGTTATGTCAATATAGGACTCATTTTACTGTGGATATAGATATTTTTGTACCTGTTTCCTCTAGCATCTTCACAAGGTCCTTTGCTGTTGTTCTGGGATTGATTTGCACTTTTCGCACCAAATTATGTTCATCTCTAGGAGACAGAACGCGTCTCCTTCCTGAGCGGTATGACGGCTGCATGGTCCCATGGTGTTTATGCTTGCGTACTATTGTTTGTATAGGTGAACATGGTACCTTCAGGCATTTAGAAATTGCTCCCAAAGATGAACCAGACTAAAATTATTTTTTGAGGTCTTGGCTGATTTCTTTTGATTTTCCCATGATGTCAAGCAAAGAGGTACTGAGTTTGAAGGTAGGCCTTGAAATACATCCACAGGTACACCTCCAATTGACTTGAATAATGTCAATTAGCCTATCAGAAACTTCTAAAGCCATGACATCATTTTCTGGAATTTTCCAAGCTGTTTAAAAAGGCACAGTCAACTAAGTGTATGTAAACTTCTGATCCACTGGAATTGTGATACAATGAATAATAGGTGAAATAATCTGTCTGTAAACAATTGTTAGAAAAACGACTTGTGTCATGCACAAAGTAGATGTCCTAACCGACTTGCCAAAACTATAGTTTGTTAACAAGAAATTTGTGGAGTGGTTGAAAAACGAGTTTTAATGACTCCAACCTACGTGTATGTAAACTTCCGATTTCAACTGTATGTCTCTTTCACACAGATCACATATACACCAGAGGAGGCTGGTGACGGGAGGATGTCTCATAATAATTTCTGGAATGGAATTGTATCAAACAACATGGAAACCAAATGTTTGATGTGTTTGAGACCATTCCATTTATTCCTTTCCAGCCATTACTATGAGCCGTCCTCCGTATTTAAGGTGCCAACAGCCACCACTGATATACCCTGTATCCCTCACTATTCTGTGAGGTTGATAGAAATGACAGCTGATTGTCCTGTCAAATCTTTTTATTAACATTTCTCTGTTTTATTCTATTCATTCCATAGTGTTGTCAGTAGCACCATGTCTAGCTCAGCAGTAAAGAATTCCTGCGTGTGTTGCTAGATCTCTAGCAGTAAAGAGCTCTCCCTGAGAAATGGCTATAAGAGGCCACATATTAAAACGGAATATTTCATGCCAAATAAAGAAATAAAATACAATATAGCTTACAAACCTTTCCCGGTGAGAATTTGGATTTTACACACATTTTCCCCATCCACTGAGAATTATATTCCAATACACATGCATGTTTGTATGTCCGTACGCATGTATAGTATATTGTAATCAATGTTCTGTATGGTACAGTATGCAAACTCTCCCAAATGACTCATTATTGGTTGCATTGACATGTGGAGACATGTTAGAGACTTGGCTGGACATGCTCTGATTCAGTGTGGACTTTGTGATAAGACAGAGAAAATACAACTCCCTCTCGCTCTTTCTCTTTGCTCCACTCCCTCTCTCAAGAATTTCTCTGTATTGTCTTTCAGATTCCTTGAACAACAATTACTTCACTAGAACCAAACTATTCCAAGTAGTCTTCCACCTCCGCGTATCTCCACCACCAGCACCACCACTCTAACACAAGCCCCAACACATCCACTTTCAGACAAAACCACCGACAGCTTCTTGAGCTCATTGAGATACAATCTCCTCTGAAACTCCAATTTATTAGGTTCCCTCCCCAGAGACGTGAACCCTGCGGCTCGTAAATATTCCACTAAATGATAGTCTTCTTTCTTCCAGCACGCCCTGACATGTGAAATACAGCAGGGCTCCCTCCCTCTGCTTCCTAGGACCCTCCTCACCCTCCTTCTGAACTTTTTGGGTACATCCCAAATTGCATACTATTCCCTATGTAGTACACTGCTTTTGACAAGGTCCCTATTGGGGAAAGTAGTGCACTATGAAGGTAATGGGGTGCCATTTGGAACACGCCTTTGACGCCAGTACCTGTGCAGATGCATACATCTCTAAATGTATTGGGGTGAATCAAATCTTCTAATGTATCGTATCGGGGTGAATCGATATCTGCTAATGTATCGGGGTGACTCATATCTGCGAATGTATCGGGGTGACTCATATCTTCTAATGTATCGGGGTGACTCATATCTTCTAATGTATCGGGGTGACTCATATCTTCTAATGTTTCGGGGTGACTCATATCTTCTAATGTATTGGGGTGACTCATATCGTCTAATGTATCGGGGTGACTCATATCTGCTAATGTATCGGGTGACTCATATCTGCTGATGTATCGGGTGACTCATATCTGCTAATGTATCGGGGTGACTCATATCTTCTAATGTATCGGGGTGACTCATATCTTCTAATGTATCGGGGTGACTCATATCTTCTAATGTATCGGGGTGACTCATATCTTCTAATGTATCGGGGTGACTCATATCTTCTAATGTATCGGGGTGACTCATATCTGCTAATGTATTGGGATGACTCATATATTCTAATGTATCGGGGTGGGGTTGGAAACCATGATCTGTGGCCAACAGCAGTTCTAGTAATTCATGTTCTCGGTGACAGTGAGCGAGAGCGCTAGGAAATATCATTCACTTTGCTGGCTGATGGGTGAAGCAGTTATGTATCGTGGGTTGGGAGGAATGCCACTTTTGAGTTAACGAACACACCAGTGGGTATGTTTTTATTTTATGAGACTTCCCTTAGTCCTTGAAAGGAAGTGGCTTTGTGAAGGAGGTAAGGAGGTAAGGCAATAAATAGGCCATAGTAGCGAAGTAATTACAATTTAGCAAATTAACACTGGAGGGATCGATGTGCAGATGATGATGTGCAAGTAGAAATACTGGTGTGCAAAATAGCAGAAATAAGTTAATTAAAACAGTATGGGAATGAGGGAGATAGTTGGATGGGCTATTTACAGATGGACTGTGTACAGCTGCAGCGATCAGTAAGCTGCTCAGATAGCTGATGTTTAAAGTTAGTGAGGGAGATATAAGTCTCCAACTTCAGCGATTTTTGCAATTTGTTCCAGTCATTAGCAGCAGAGAACTGCAAGGAAAGGCGGCCAAAGGGGGTGTTGGCTTTGGGGATGACCAGTGCTATATGCTATATGTGCTATGGGTTATGTTATTGTTATGGTGACCAGTGAGCTGAGATATGGTGGAGCTTTACCTACCAAAGACTTGTAGATGACCTGGAGACGAATATGTAACGGGGGCCAGCCGATGAGAGCATACAGGTAGCAATGGTGGGGGGCTTTGGGGACAAAGTGGATGGCACTGTGATAGACTGCATCCAATTTACTGAGTAGTGTTGGAGGCTATTTTGTAAATGATATCGCTGATATCGAGAATCGATAGGATAGTCAGTTTTACGAGTGTATGTTTGGCAGTGAGTGAAGGAGTCAGAACTGTCAGAACTGTCCAAAGTAGTGACGCTAGTCCGGCAGGCGGGTGCGGGCAGCGATCAGTTGAAGAGCATGCATTTAGTTTTACCAGCATTTAAGAGCAGTTGGAGGCCATGGAAGGAGTGTTGAATGGCATTGAAGCTCGTTTGGAGGTTTGTTAACACAGTGTCCAAAGAAGGGCCAGATGTGTACAGAATGGTGTCGTCTGCATAGAGGTGGATCAAGGAATCACCCGCAGCAAGAGCGACATCGTTGATATATACAGAAAAAAGAGTCGGCCCAAGAATTGAACCCTGTGGCACCCCCATAGAGGATATGGTCCAGAGGCTCTGAACCACTGAACCAGAACACCGTTAAGCCCTCTCAGATCCAGTTTCATGTGATACATTTGGACACTATCACAAGGTAACACAATCACACGTTCACAGACCCAACACACAGGTCATGCATAATGATGAGGGAAATTAGATTGCATGGAACTGTATCTGTGTATAATAGGAGTGTTGAGGAAATGTGATATCTAATCACAATGACACAGAGAGATAATGATGACGTTGGAGTGAAATTATAAAACAGTAAACATGGAGTGGAATGGACAGTGTAATTACATTACAATCAAACCCATAAAGCCTTGGAGTTATGTGTGTGTGTGTGTGTGTGTGTGTGTGTGTGCAGAGCTATGAATCGTAGGTGGAAGTGTTTGACAAGCTTCCACTCTAAATAAGGAGTTCCATTTACTTGAGCACTTGTATAGACACCTTTGTATAGACCTTGTATAGACACCTTGTCCACAAGGTTAGTTGTACAAGACATTGTGTGTGTGTGTGTGTGTGTGTGTGTGTGTGTGTGTGTGTGTGTGTGTGTGTGTGTGTGTGTGTGTGTGTGTGTGTGTGTGTGTGTGTGTAGACAAGTGTTTGACAAGCTTTCACTCTAAAAAAGGAGTTCCATTTACTTGAGCATACACACTTGTATAGACACCTTTTCTCATGACACGGCAGTCACTTTCATGAGAACGAAAACATGTATTGCATATATTCTTTATCCATACTGGATTGGATATATCCACAGACAAATACACTGCTCAAAAAAATAAAGGGAACACTTAAACAACACAATGTAACTCCAAGTCAATCACACTTCTGTGAAATCAAACTGTCCACTTAGGAAGCAACACTGATTGACAATAAATTTCACATGCTGTTGTGCAAATGTAATAGACAACATGTGGAAAATATAGGCAATTAGCAAGACACCCCCAATAAAGGAGTGGTTCTGCAGGTGGAGACCACAGATCACTTCTCAGTTCCTATGCTTCCTGGCTCATGTTTTGGTCACTTTTGAATGCTGGCGGTGCTTTCACTCTAGTGGTAGCATGAGACGGAGTCTACAACCCACACAAGTGGCTCAGGTAGTGCAGCTCATCCAGGATGGCACATCAATGCGAGCTGTGGCAAGAAGGTTTGCTGTGTCTGTCAGCGTAGTGTCCAGAGCATGGAGGCGCTACCAGGAGACAGGCCAGTACATCAGGAGACGTGGAGAAGGCCGTAGGAGGGCAACAACCCAGCAGCAGGACCGCTACCTACGCCTTTGTGCAAGGAGGAGCACTGCCAGAGCCCTGCAAAATGACCTCCAGCAGGCCACAAATGTGCATGTGTCTGCTCAAACGGTCAGAAACAGACTCCATGAGGGTGGTATGAGGGCCCGACGTCCACAGGTGGGGGTTGTGCTTACAGCCCAGTTTGGCATTTGCCAGAGAATTCGCCACTGGCGCCCTGTGCTCTTCACAGATGAAAGCAGGTTCACACTGAGCACGTGACAGACGTGACAGAGTCTGGAGACGCCGTGGAGAACGTTCTGCTGCCTGCAACATCCTCCAGCATGACCGGTTTGGCGGTGGGTCAGTCATGGTGTGGGGTGGCATTTCTTTGGGGGGCCGCACAGCCCTCCATGTGCTCGCCAGAGGTAGCCTGACTGTCATTAGGTACCAAGATGAGATCCTCAGACCCCTTGTGAGACCATATGCTGGTGCGGTTGGCCCTGGGTTCCTCCTAATGCAAGACAATGCTAGACCTCATGTGGCTGGAGTGTGTCAGCAGTTCCTGCAAGAGGAAGGCATTGATGCTATGGACTAGCCCGCCCGTTCCCCAGACCTGAATCCAATTGAGCACATCTGGGACATCATGTCTCGCTCTATCCACCAACGTTTGTTGCACCACAGACTGTCCAGGAGTTGGCGGATGCTTTAGTCCAGGTCCTGGAGGAGATCCCTCAGAAGACCATCCGCCACCTCATCAGGAGCATGCCCAGGCGTTGTAGGGAGGTCATACAGGCACGTGGAGGCCACACACACTACTGAGCCTCATTTTGACTTGTTTTAAGGATATTACATCAAAGTTGGATCAGCCTGTAGTGTGGTTTTCCACTTTAATTTTGAGTGTGACTCCAAATCCAGACCTCCATGGGTTGATAAATTTGATTTCCATTGATAATTTGTGTGTGATTTTGTTGTCAGCACATTCAACTATGTAAAGAAAAAAGTATTTAATAAGAATATTTCATTCATTCAGATCTAGGATGTGTTATTTTAGTGTTCCCTTTACTTTTTTGAGCAGTGTATATCGTCTTACTTCTACATACCATAACAAAATTGTTACTACCCAATTGCTATTAGCTTTTCAACCCTGCTAGAAAATCCTTGGATTGGTCTCTATAATGGTAGTACTGTGTCTAAAGTCCATACCATGGCACTGTTATCTAAAGTGTTTTGTGCAGGTTGCAGGTTGACATTTATTGTCATGAGTCTTGTCCTCGAGGCAGAACTGAGCGATTTCCTCTTAGATAGGCCATCTGCAATGTTAAAATTGTCTATATTGTAAAACTCATTAAAAAATGAGCTTTTTGGTCTTAATTTAAGGTTAGGGTTAGGCATTATGATTAGCAGTGTGGTTAACGTTAGGGTTAGGCATTATGGTTAGCAGTGTGGTTAAGGTTAGGGTTAGGCATTATGGTTAGCAGTGTGGTTAAGGTTAGGGTTAGGCATTATGGTTAGCAGTGTGGTTAAGGTTAAGGTTAGGCATTATGGTTAGCAGTGTGGTTAAGGTTAGGGTTAGGCATTATGGTTAGCAGTGTGGTTAAGGTTAGGGTTAGGCATTATGGTTAGCAGTGTGGTTAAGGTTAGGGTTAGGGTTAAAGTTAGGCTTAGGCATTATGACATTATTATGTCCCTCCCCAGTCTCTGTAGAGGCCTGATCTCTCACCTAACCCCCCTGTGTCCTGTTGGCATGCTACACAATGCCCTTTTAATACAGGAGAGCTGGCTGGGCATAAACATTCCAATGAGTGTGGCCCGTTGTGGGCACTGAAGTGTAGGGAGGAGAGAGAGAGAGACAGAGAGAGAGGGAGAACTTCTGATACCCACGCCTGGTTACAGCAGCACTTATACTGTTGTTTTGAAAATGGCAGAGTAAGGTGTTATGGCCATAACTGCAGCTACATATTGTATTGTATTTCTCCTTCATGAGCAATTCTGTTTAAGGCTAAAGTAAAACCCTTGAATTAGTAGGTGTTTCCAAACTTTTGACTGGTGCTGTACATATCTAATTTACCTCGTACCCCTGCACATTGACTCTGTATCGTTACTCCTTGTATATAGTCGAGTTATTGTTATTTTGTTATGTTACTATTTTTCCTTTAGTTTATTGAGCACATTTTTCTTACTTTTGAAAAATTTTGTAATGTTGGTTAAGGGCTTGTAAGTACGCATTTCACGGTATGGTTGTATTCAGCGCACGTGACAAATAAAATTTGATTTGATTTTAGGATTTTAACTCTTTACCTGCTTTGAAAAAAATTGTATTCAACCTGTTACATAGAAACAGCTTTTTGATAGATTAAGGATCTGTAAGATGTTTCACCCTCAAAGTGTTGCGGTTTTAAGCTTTGATGACGAGGAAAATAGGCTAAATCTTTATCTAAGTGTTGAGAATGGACAATTCCACTTACGAAAAAATCCAAACACCCAATCAAATTTGACCCTTCTTACAGTAGATGACCCCATACATTTTTTAAATATGTGACTGAATTCAAAAACGCATTACTCACCATCTTATTTGGACATACAGATGTTAAGCTTTTAGCATGGAGGCACTCCTCTCTTCCAGTCATCCTCCAGTCATCCTCCATAAATGTTTGATCCCGAATGGACTTATACCTCCAATACCCCTGTTACCAAGAGAGGTTGTAAAACTGCATGAAGCGTATGAGTACGGCTAAACTGAAAATACGAGAGCTGAGTTTTCTAAAGCCAACAGAAATGAATTCAAATAAAACACAGATGGCGTTACTTAATATCAAACCGAATACTGCCACATTACGTGAAAAGCTGTAGTTGTATTGATTAAATACACTGAAAGCACTGTGAAGGTAAACGTGTCCTGTACTGTACTGGAGGAGCACACCAGCCTCCCGGGCTGCAAAGTGAGTGAGCTGAACACTGATTTAAGGACAGTTTTCAATTGAACTTTCATGGTTAAGGATGGGATTTGATGATGGTAAGGTGATCATAGATCTTTGCAACTTCTACCAGCTATATAGAATCAATATGAGTGATGTTGTTCTATTTGCCGTCAGTGCTCTCAGACAGATTCCCCCTCTCCCTCTCCCTCTCCCTCTCCCTCTCCTCCCACCTCATCTCTCCCTCTCCCTCTCCCTCTCCCTCTCCCTCTCCCTCTCCTCCCTACCTCATCTCCCTCTCCCCTCTTCCTCTAAACCTCTCCTCCCGCCTCATACCCCTCTCCCTCTCCCTCTCCCTCTCCTCCCTACCTCATCTCCCTCTCCCCTCTTCCTCTAAACCTCTCCTCCCGCCTCATACCCCTCTCCCTCTCCCCTCTCCTCCCACCTCATCTCCCTCTCCCCTCTTCCTCTAAACCTCTCCTCCGGCCTCATACCCCTCTCCCTCTCCCCTCTCCTCCCACCTCATCTATCTCTCCCCTCTTCCTCTAAACCTCTTCTCCCGCCTCATACCCCTCTCCCTCTCCCCTCTCCTCCCACCTCATCTATCTCTCCCCTCTTCCTCTAAACCTCTTCTCCCGCCTCATACCCCTCTCCCTCTCCCCTCTCCTCCCACCTCATCTATCTCTCCCCTCTTCCTCTAAACCTCTTCTCCCGACTCATACCCCTCTCCCTCTCCCCTCTCCTCCCACCTCATCTCCCTCTCCCCTCTTCCTCTAAACCTCTTCTCCCGCCTCATACCCCTCTCCCTCATCCCTCCACCCACAGCACTCTTATACCTTCGCATTAATTAAACACGGCAACCAGCCTCATACCTCGACAACCAACAGCCATAAACCACAACCAGAGAGGCTCATAAACTTTATAAAGTTTCAAGCTCCCCAATTTCTATTCATATAAAATGAACCAGATGCACATTGGAATGTTAAACAGTTTGTGGACAATGTGACTTAACACTCATTATGATCAAATATGAAGATCACATATTCTTATTTTTAATTTTTAATTTAAGATGGGGGATCCCTGGTCAAGATGTAACATCATAATAAATATAAATAACATTTTAACGATGATAATTGGTGGCGTAGTCGGCTGACTGTTAGGCCCACTAGAATGCTGGGTCACAGCTAGCAGGAGGCATCAGTCAGTCAGCAGGGCTATCAGCAGGGCTATTATCTAAAATGCTACGGCCCACGTACAGTAGCTACTGTAGAGGCTTGGGCAATAATCACCTTGGAAGAAAGTGGTTTCCTTTTGCTTTTCACAGCTCTCTCTCTCTCCCACTTTCTTTCTGTCTCTCTCTTTTTGTGTCAGTCTCTTTCTCTCACCCTCCTTCTCACCCTCTCTCCTTATCTCCCTTTCTCTTTCTCACCCTCTCTCCTTATCTCCCTTTCTCCTTCTCACCCTCTCTCCTTATCTCCCGTTCTCCTTCTCACCCTCTCTCCTTATCTCCCTTTCTCTTTCTCACCCTCTCTCCTTATCTCCCTTTCTCCTTCTCACCCTCTCCTTATCTCCCGTTCTCCTTCTCACCCTCTCTCCTTATCTCCCTTTCATTTTCTCACCCTCTCACCTTATCTCCCTCTATCTTTCATTCCCCCATAATTGATATTTCCTCTCTCTCTCTCTCTCTCTCTCTCTCTGTCTGTCTGTCTGTCTGTCTGTCTGTCTGTCTGTCTGTCTGTCTGTCTGTCTGTCTGTCTGTCTGTGTCTCTCTCTCTCTCTCTCTCTCTCTCTCTCTCTCTCTCTCTCTCTCGTAGTCATCTCATTTCCAACTGTAGGAACATAAGCCTTTTAAGGGAAACTTGCAGGCTAGCTTGGCTATTCCATAAGCAAATATTCACGCCAGGGAAGTGAACTTGTGGAATGCTGAAGAGGCCGGGACGCTCTCTGACTGAGAATCATCTCTCTGTCTCTTTCACTTCTCTTTCACTATGCTTTCTCACTCTCTCATCCACTGCTCTCTCTTGGTCTCTCAAATCTCTCTCTCTGTCTGCTCTTTTTTTAATTTCAGCTTTCGATCTCTTTTCTATCCGCCTCTTTGTCTTATAGCTTCCACACCTCACAGAGACAGCACTGGATGATAGATATTGAAAAAAGCAGCTGATAATGTAACAATCTCAGTGTTGGAAACATGCATTACATCTCCAGTGCTGCTCTTCACTGTAGAGTAAACCATTCCACAATACATGCTGACAGGGTAGCCATAAACCCACATAGCTTTCTCTAGCTTTCTCTGTCCTTATTTTAGCTGTCCAGAGTGTTGTTGTGTTTACACAGTAAACATGGAGGTGTTAGGCAGGCAGGCTGGGTCGCTGTTGTTTAAATGCCATGGACATGCTGCTAATTCCCAGGATGCGTACTCAGAGCATGCACAGGCCAGCTGGCAAGTGTCTTCACTGACATTTTCCTCTCCCTGACCCAGTCTGTAATACCTAAATGTCTCAAGCAGGTCACCATAGTCCCTGTGCCCAAGAATGCCAAGGTAACCTGCCTAAATGACTACCGACCTGGAACACTCACATTTGTAACCATGAAATACTTTGAAAGGTTGGTCATGGCTCACATCAACACCATCATCCCAGACATGAACAAATGACGCAATATCTATTGCACACCACACAGCCCTTTCCCACCTGGACAAAAGGAACAACTACATGATAATTCTGTTCATTGACTACAGCTCAGCTTTCAACACCCTAGTGACTTCCAAGCTCATTACTAAGCTCCGGACCCTGGGACTGAACACCTCCCTCTGCAACCGGATCCTGGACTTCCTGACGGGCCACCCCCAGACAACAACGCCACGCTGACCCTCAAAACGGGGACCCCTCAGGGGTGCGTGCTCTGTCCCCTTGGGCACTCCCTGTTCCCTACGACTGTGTGGCCAAGCACAACTCAAACACCATCATTACATTTGCCGACGACACAACGGTGATAGGCCTGATCACCGACAATGATGAGACAGCCAGGACAACAACCTCTCCCTCAACGTCAGCAAGACAAAAGGAGCTGATCGTAGACTACACACCCCCATTCATATCGACAGGTCGAGAGCTTTAAGTTCCTTTGTCCACATCATTAAAGACCTATCATGGTCCAAACACATCAACACAGTCGTAAAGATGGCACGACAATGCCTCTTCCCCCTCAGGAGGCTGAAAAAATTTGGCATTGGCCCTCAGATCCTCAAAAAGTTATACAGCTGCACCATTGAGAGCATCTTGACTGGCTGAATCACTGCTTGGTATTGCTCCCTGCCGTCCAGGACTTCTATACCAGGCGCAGTCAGAGGAAGGCCCTAAAAATGTTAAAAGACTCCAGCCACCCAATTCATAGACTGTTCTCTCTGCTACCGCACAGCAAGCGGTACCGGACCGCCAAGTCTAGGACCTAAAGGTAACTGAGAAGCTCACACGCTCACATACTACACTGACACTGATACTCCAACACATATATACACACACACACACACACACACACACACACACACACACACACACACACACACACACACACACACACACACACACACACACACACACACACACACACACACATACTACACTGACACTGACACTCCAACACATACACACACACACACATACTACACTGACACTGACACTCCAACACATATACACACACACACATACTACACTGACACTGACACGCCAACACACCACACACACACACACACACACACACACACACACACACACACACACACACACACACACACACACATACAACACTGACACTGACACTCCAACACACACACACACACATATGCATATTGATGCCACACACACACAGGCACACTTTCACACTCTTCACATACGCTGATGCTACTCTGTTTATTATCTGTCCTGATTGCCTAGTCACTTTACCCCTACCTACATGTACCGTACATATTATCTCAATTACCTCCACTACCTTGTATCCCTGCACATTGACTCGGTACCGGTACATCTTACCTGCGTTATTGTTATTTTGTGTTACTATAACCTTGTTTTATTTAGCAATATTTTTGTACTTTTTTAGCTCTGCATTGTTGGTGAGTAACCATTTCACAGTAAAGTCTGCACCTGTTGTACTCGGAGCATGTGGCAAATAAAATGTGATTTGATTTGCTGAGCTATGTGATGTAAACGAATGATTGACATGAAATATATGATGTAATATCCAACAAATAGAAAATGCATCCAAATGCCTATTAATGTGTAACTTAGACTGTCTGACTCTCAGCTCAGTCATAGACACATTCAGAGTGGTAAAGGGCACACTTCACTGTTTGCAGTGTACTTGCTGACATTGTTGTTTTTAATCATAATTCGGATCGTTTTATGCAGCGTAGCCTAGGCTGTAGACTGTGCAAACATTAGCGAAATGGTTTATCATCACTGTGTAAACATTTGCTGAATATCTAGAAGGAGAAAAACAGAGCATATCTCCTTACACCAGCCAGGCTGTAAAATATCAGCCAAGCTAGAGGAGACACTGGGAATGTGTGACCAGGACTAGGTGGATATTTAGACCAAAGGGCTGGCCTTTAACCCCGTAAAGGCATGTAAAGAGTGTGTGTGTGTGTACTACATGCGTACATCAACATGCCAGTGTGTGTAACTCACGTCCATGTCCTGATCCCACTTTACTCTGTGTAATAAGTCTGCCTCCATCCCTCCATCCTCTGTGCCGAGGCGTCAGTGTGTGTTTTATGGAGGAGAGAGCACATCGGCCGACACACCTTCACACCCCTGAAGGTCACCACAATAGCTCTGTGGCTTTGTCCCAAATGGCACCCTATTCCCTATAGTGAACTACTTTGATCAGAGCTCTGTGGCACCTGATCAAAAGTAGTGCACTAAAGTAGTGCACTATAAAGGGAATTGGGTGCCTTTTGTGATGCAGCCTCTGTGTCACACTAAAACAGGCTTATCCCGTACATCTGGCTCCTAACAATCTAAAAATATAAACTCTTCAAATCCTTCCGCTCAGAGATTAAAATGGCTACCAAAACAGCCCAACATTTGCCGCCAATAGCCTTGTGTTAGCCTGTCTATTGACAAAAACATTTACGGGACATTATATTACTTGGAGTGGAGTCGTGGTAGATGGGATTGGAGAGTGTGAAGGAAAGGGGGGAGGTTATTCACACATTTTTATTTTCATAACTTCAGCAGCATGTACCCGTGGATTTATGCCCCCTGTCGAATAGTGCTCTGCCCCAATGCTTTATGGGTCTAATATGAATCACGGAACACGGCGAGGAGAGGAAAAGAGATGGGGGGGGGGGACAGGTACAGGGAACAGTACAGTACATGTGCCCACTTTCACACCTCACAGGCAAATATCTCTGTACCTCTAATACAGTAATGCATCCTTTACTATAGGGACCTGCCTTAATTGGCTACGTATGAGAGACGACAGAGTTACTGTTTTATATCATGAACAGCCTTTATTAATTTTCTGTTGCTGTGGCCTGTGGATTCGCTTTCAAACTGTTGAGCCTCTGTGTGTTGGGAGTCGTATTGCTCATCTGTCGGCTAATGTATGATCTAATATGAATGAGAGAATATTGCTATTTATTTTTAATGTACAGTACCTGTCAAAAGTTTGGACACACCTACTCATTCAAAGGTTATCTTTATTTTGACTATTTTCTACATTGTAGAATAATAGTGAAGATATCAAAACTATGAAATAACACAAATGGAATCATGTAGTAAATCAAAAAGTGTTAAACAAATCTAAATATATTTTATATTTTAGATTCTTCAAAGTAGCCACCCTTTGCCTTGATGACAGCTTTGCACACTCTTGGCATTCTCTCAACCAGCTTCATGAGGTAGTCACCTGGAATGCATTTAAATTAACAGGTTTACCTTAATAAAAGTTCATTTGTGAAATTTCCTTCTTAATGCATTTGAGACAATCAGTTGTGTTGTGACAAAGTAAGGGTGGTATACAGAAGATAGCCTTATTTGGTAAAAGACCAAGTCCATATTGTGGCAAGAATAGCTCAAATATGCAAAGAGAAATGACAGTCCATCATAACTTTAAGATGGACCATCAATCCAGAAAATTTCAAGAACTTTGTTCAAGTGCAATCGCAAAAACCATCAAGCGCTATGATGAAACTGGCTCTCACGAGGACCGCCACAGGAAAGGAAGACCCAGAGTTACCACTGTTGCAGAAGATAAGTTCATTAGAGTTAACTAATGAACAACACTCCTTCCGTGGCCTCCAACTGCTCTTAAATGCTAGTAAAACCAAATGCATGCTTTTCAACCGTTCGCTGCCCGCACCCGCCCGCCCGACTAGCATCACCACCATGGACGGTTCCGACCTAGAATATGTGGACGACTATAAATACCTAGGTGTCTGGCTAGACTGTAAACTCTCCTTCCAGACTCATATTAAACATCTCCAATCCAAAATTAAATCTAGGATCAGCTTTCTATTTTGCAACAAAGCCTCCTTCACTCATGCCGCCAAATTTACCCTAGTAAAACTGACTATCCTACCGATCCTCGACTTCGGCGATGTCATCTACAAAATAGCTTCCAACACTCTACTCAGCAAACTGGACGCAGTCTATCACAGTGCCATCCACTTTGTTACCAAATCACGCTATACCACCCACCACTGCGACCTGTATGCTCTAGTCGGCTGTCCCTCGCTACATATTCGTTGCCAGACCCACTGGCTCCAGGTCATCTATAAGTCTATGCTAGGTAAAGCTCTGCCTTATCTCAGTTCACTGGTCACAATGACAACACCCACCCATAACATACGTTCCAGCAGGTATATCTCACTGATCATCCCCAAAGCCAACACCTCATTTGGCCACCTTGCCTTCCAGTTCTCTGCTGCCAGTGACTGGAACGAATTGCAAAAATCGCTGAAGTTGGAGACTTTTATTTCCCTCACCAACTTTAAACATCTACTATCTGAGCAGCTAACCGATTACTGCAGCTGTACATAGTCCACCTGTAAATAGCCCACCCAATCTACCTACCTCATCCCCATACTGTTTTTATTTTATTTACTTTTCTGCCCTTTTGCACACCAGTGACTCTACTTGCACATCATCATCTGCTCATTTATCACTCCAGTGTTAATCTGCTAAATTGTCATTATTAGCTCCTATGGCCTATTTATTGCCTACCTCCTCATGCCTTTTGCACACACTGTATATAGACTTTCCTTCCTCTACAGTGCCATTGACTTGTTTGTGTTATTGGCTTGTTTGTTTACTCCATGTGTAACTCTGTATTGTTGTCTGTGTCACACTGCTTTGCTTTATCTTGGCCAGGTCGCAGTTGCAAATGAGGACTTGTTCTAAACTGGCCTACCTGGTTAAATAAAGGTGAAATAAAAATAAATAAAAAAAATAAAAACTGCACCTCAGATTGCAGTTCAAGTAACAGACATCTCAACATCAACTGTTCAGAGGAGACTGCGTGAATCAGTCCTTCATGGTCGAATTGCTGCAAAGATTCCACTACTAAAGGACACCAAATCTCAAATTGTAGATTTTTGGTTCCAACCGCTGTGTCTTTGTGAGATGCAGAGTAGGTGAACAGATGATCTCTACATGTGTGGTTCCCACGTGAAGCATGGAGGAAGATGTGTGGTGGTGCTTTGGTGGTGACACTGATCGGTGATTATTTAGAATTCAAGGCACAGCATGGCTACAACAGCCTTCTGCAGCGATACGCTATCCCATCTGGTTTGTGCTTAGTAGGAGTATCATTTGTTTTTCAACAGTACAATGACCAAAAACACACCTCCAGACTGTGTAAGGGCTATTTGACCAAGGAGAGTGATGGAGTGCTGCATCAGATAACCTGGCCTCCACAGTCACCCGACCTCAATCCGATTGAGATGGTTTGGGATGAATTGGACCGCAGAGTGAAGGAAAAGCAGCCAACAAGTGCTCAGTATATGTGGGAACTCCTTCAAGACTTGGAAAAACATTCCTCATGAAGCTGGTTGAGAGAATGCCAATAGTGTGCAAAGCTGTCATCAAGGCAAATGGTGGCTACTTTGAAGAATCTAAAATCTAAAATATATTTAGATTTGTTTGACAATTTTTTGGTTACTACATGATTCCATATGTGTTATTTCATAGTTTTGATGTCTTCACTATTATTCTACAATGTAGAAAATAGTAAAAAATAAAGAAAAACCCTTGAATGAGTAGGTGTGTAGAAACTTTTGACTGGTTCTGTATATATTTTCATATGAACATACAAAATGCTGCAATAACAGACAATCCCTGCGATGCACTGCTGTAGTATGCCACAGTGTTATGAGATGTGTATTTCATTGGGTAATATACTGTCATTCACATAGACTGCACATGAGCAGATAATAGACAGGTGTGGTCTTACAGTACATTAAAGACTGCATGTCTTCAAGTAGGCCCACGTTGGATATACTGTACATCGATAGTGTTTTCAGTTGTCTGTACAAAGCCAACCTGGGGAGGTACTCCCTGAACTTGTGCAATAATGCATTTTTTAAAATTGTTTTAAAACGTTACCTGTTTCATGCCAATAGAACACGACCCTGAGGTCACCGTAAGGTTTAGCGTCAACTAAGGTTCAGAGAGAACTATTGTCAAAGTCCGTTTCCAAAGCATCTGTTAACTCTGCAAGACTATATCTGCTTTGAAAAGTGCTGTTCCAGGAACTGAGCACCTCTAGAGGGTCTAAGAATCCATAATTCACCAGCTGGGTTGGTAACGATGAGGGGTTAGAACAGGAAGTAGTCCAACGCCACCTGTCACACAGTTAACCAATCACCAGCTTCTCTGGCTTGTTACCCGTGGCACAAAAAACAGAAGTCACCAGTGTGTTTTGACCTAATCAAAGATAAAAGAAGGACTGAGCTGGTGAGCCATCTGTTTTGGATGTGCTCTCTCTCTCTCTCTCTCTCTCTCTCTCTCTCTCTCTCTCTCTCTCTCTCTCTCTCTCTCTCTCTCTCTCTCTCCTCCCCATCTCCCTCCCCATGGAGCTTTTAAGGGATTGGGAGAGATATTTGTACAGAATGCGTTCATAAGTTCTGTAGAGAAAGCACAACACTCGGCACAGGCTTTACCCGGAAATCTAAACCTAAAGAGGAACACAGGGGGAACGTTCTCCCTGATTGGTTGAAGTGGGTCTGACAGTAAAATGTTACAAACAGGCCAGTTTAGACGGGAATACTTATGTTAGGCAGTAGAACATGAGACTTGCACTCGCTCCCTGATATCTGCTGCCGTTTGCGACTGGGGAGCCTTTAGCAGGATGGCTTTACCAGATGGCTCCTGCTGTTTTCTATCATCAATCCCTCTATCTTCTCCTTTTACTGGTTTACCTCAGTAGCTTCCCTCTAGGGTGAATAGGTTGAATGACGAGCAGAGGGATGTGTGTGTGTTGTAGGTGCGTGCACTTTCACTTGCTTGTGTGTCTGTGCACGCGTGCATGAGCATTTGCGTGCTGGCATACATGTGTGTGTGTTAGCCTGTTGGTCAGAAGGCTATTAGCCTCCATAAAGAGCCGTGCTTGTGTCCTGATCCTGAGGCCCAGGGAGGTGAGTTGTGGCTATTTGTCACATTAGAGTGGGGGAGATATGACTCCTGTCCCAGTATAGACTCCCAGCTGTGTCCTGTGACAGGAGCTGTCTGAGGGCCTCAGAGGGCATGACAGGCCTGGATGGCTGCTGCTGTCACTGACATGCACATACAGGTGCACACACACAAAAAAAAAGATATTCGCACACAGGACAGCCTGCAGGCAGTCATTAGGAGGTTGCCCTTTTCTCTCACTACTAGGGGAGGGTGCTCCTCGCTCTCTCTCTCTCTCTCACACACACACACTCTCTTATACTTCTCTACTTATCTCTGTCTCTCTCTCTCTCTCTCTCTCTCTCTCTCTCTCTCTCTCTCTCTCTCTCTCTCTCACACACACTCTCTTATACTTCTCTACTTATCTCTGTCTCTCTCTCTCTCTCTCTCTCTCTCTCTCTCTCTCTCTCTCTCTCTCTCTCTCTCTCCCACACACTCTCTTATACTTCTCTACTTATCTCTGTCTCACCCTCTCTCTCTCTCTCTCTCACACAAACTCTCTTATACTTCTCTACTTATCTCTCTCTCTCTCTCTCTCTCTCTCTCTCTCTCTCTCTCTCTCTCTCTCTCTCTCTCACACACACTCTCTTATACTCTACTTATCTCTGTCTCACCCTCTCTCTCTCTCTCTCACACACACACTCTTATACTTCTCTACTTATCTCTGTCTCACCCTCTCTCCCTTCACTCTTTCTCAGCCATACAGTAGATATGGAATGGAATGTATAGGTTTTGTTTTGAATAATGTCCTGAATGTTTCAAACATTACAGTCAAGTTTGCTCTCTTGACTTATTGCAGTAGTTAGGCAACACTTAATTACAGCGTCATGAGTACTGGCATTACTAGTTGTTTTTGCTCCTTCCTATAGCACCATGAAATAACACACAGGCTGAGTCTCAAATGGCTCCCTATTTCCTATGTAGTGCACTGCTTTTGACCAGGACCCATGGGGCTTTTGTCAAACGTAGTGCACCCTGTAGAACAGGGGTGCCGTTAGGGACACACCACAGTTAGTACACAACAGAGGGGACATTTTACAATGTAGAAACCTAAACCACAGAGTGTTTTTCCAGTCTTAAATTAAACTGACAAACAAACTTGAATTATCCTGAAAGTGTTAGCCTCTCACCACTAATACAGATGGGAGAGTGTTGCTAGTTAGAGCTTGCACATAGGACTGTTTCTGGTTGATCAGGAGAGCCAGAGGGAAGCTCTTGGGTTGAAAACTATGTGGTTCAGGCCTTAGGCAGTAGGGTGCTTACAAGAAAAACATCATCAAGGAGCTCTGTGTGACATTCAAGGTCAAATATGAGATACTGCACCAACAGAGTTAGGAGTAAAAGTAGATGGTAAAACTAGCTATTTTACCTGCTATTATTCTGTCTATCAGCTAATTGCACGAACACATCAGACACACACACACACACACACACACACACACACACACAATGTCTTGTACAACTAACCTTGTGGACACTCAACTCAGTCCCATTCAAAATCATATTTTCCCTAACCTGAACCCTAACCTTGACCCTAACCTAAACCCGAAAACCTAACCTTAACCCTAAACCTAACCCTAAACCTAATTCTAACCCTAACACTAAGTCTAACCTTAACCCTAAACCCTCTATAAACATCTGACCTTGTGGGGATCAACAAAATGTTCCCAGTTGGTCAAAATGTTGTTTGCTTACTATTCTTGTGGGTACTTCTGGTGTGTGTGTGTGTGTGTGTGTGTGTGCGTGTGTGTGTGTGTGTGTGTGTGTGTGTGTGTGTGTGTGTGTGTGTGTGTGTGTGTGTGTGTGTGTGTGTGTGTGTGTGTGTGTGTGAGAGAGAGAGAAAGAGGGAGAGAGGTTACCCTCTCCTCGGAGCTCATGTTTTATTTTGAACCCCCCACAACCTGCCCACCAACTGTACCCCTCTATGTCAGCTTCAGTGGTGGGGGTTGGTGAACTCAAATTGAAGATAACGACGATACCATGCTAATTTAAAGCTGAAAGCATTTCAAGTGGATAGGCACTCTAGGTCTTGCAAATTCTTGTTCAACCCGACAACACCAACACCAGCAAATATATTGATTGTATAATCTCTAACCACGTATTCAAAGATACAAATTAAATTCTCTGTGTAACCGCACAGAGTTCGTGCATTTAGACCTAAGCAGAGATGATCTACATCCTTCTTCTGAGGTGGTTGCGGAATATGTAAATGAGGTGGAAAGAGGACCAGCTGCTCTGCAGGGTTGTATTCCTATACAAATCACTTGAATTCTGCATATAATTAATGGACACATTAACCAGACACAGTCTGGCTGGCAGTAACCAACCATCTGATCCTCACACTTTGAGGTGACCAGACACACACACATGGAAGCAGCCATGCACACGCGTGATCACGCATGGTCACAAACACACACACACACACACACACACACACACACACACACACACACACACATGCATTCACACATGTTCATCACACAACCATTGTGTTGACACTGATAGGCAATCAGTTTGTGGGTAGTAAATAGCCTGCTGTAAAAAGCCCTTCAAAGACAGCCTCAATGCATTCCCTCTCTCTCCCCACTGTGCTCAACATACAAAGCAAACATCGGTTGCATTCTCTCCCCGTGTGTGACAACATAACACCGCCATACAACAAACATGCTGATTGCGTGTCTCATGTAAAATACATAAATCTGATTTCCAATTATAGCAATGAGTGGCATCAGTGCTCCGGGTCAGGGCCACTTCATTAACACACAGAATATAAGCACAGGGGTCGTCACCTCTGCGTATACACTGAGTGTACAAAACATTAAGAACACCTGCTCTTTCCTTGACATAGACTGACCTGGTGAATCAAATAAAATCAAATGTTATTGGTCACATACACGTGTTCAGCAGATGTTACTGGTCACATACACATGTTCAGCAGATGTTACTGGTCACATACACGTGTTCAGCAGATGTTACTGGTCACATACACATGTTCAGCAGATGTTACTGGTCACATACACGTGTTCAGCAGATGTTACTGGTCACATACACATGTTCAGCAGATGTTACTGGTCACATACACATGTTCAGCAGATGTTACTGGTCACATACACATGTTCAGCAGATGTTACTGGTCACATACACATGTTCAGCAGATGTTACTGGTCACATACACATGTTCAGCAGATGTTACTGGTCACATACACGTGTTCAGCAGATGTTACTGGTCACATACACATGTTCAGCAGATGTTACTGGTCACATACACGTGTTCAGCAGATGTTACTGGTCACATACACGTGTTCAGCAGATGTTACTGGTCACATACACATGTTCAGCAGATGTTACTGGTCACATACACGTGTTCAGCAGATGTTACTGGTCACATACACGTGTTCAGCAGATGTTATTGGTCACATACACGTGTTCAGCAGATGTTACTGGTCACATACACGTGTTCAACAGATGTTATTGGTCACATACACGTGTTCAGCAGATGTTACTGGTCACATACACGTGTTCAGCAGATGTTACTGGTCACATACACGTGTTCAGCAGATGTTACTGGTCACATACACGTGTTCAGCAGATGTTACTGGTCACATACACGTGTTCAGCAGATGTTACTGGTCACATACACGTGTTCAGCAGATGTTACTGGTCACATACACGTGTTCAGCAGATGTTACTGGTCACATACAAGTGTTCAGCAGATGTTATTGGTCACATACACGTGTTCAGCAGATGTTATTGCGGGTGTAGTGAAATGCTTGTGATTCTAGCGCCGACAGTGCAGTAATATCTAACAGTTTCACAACATATACCCCAAAAAACATGTACATCTAATTAAGGAACGGATTAAAAATATATACACATTTTTGTGAGAGCGGCATTGGACTAAGATACAGTGGCATAGTATAGAGTACAGTATATACACATGAGATGAGTAATGCAAGGTACGGAGACATTATTAAAGTGGCTCATTCTTCATTTCCTTAAAGTGGCCAGTGATTCCTAATCCCTGTCTATAGGCAGCAGCCTCTGATGTGCTGGAGATGGCTGTTCAACTGTCAGTGGTGTAGTATAGAATACAATACAGTATATACATATGAAATGGGTGATGCAATATGTAAACACAATTTAAAAGTGACTAAGATACAGTAGAATAGTGTGGAGTGCAGTTTAAACATGAGATGAGTAATGCTAGATACGGAACATTATTCCAGTGGCTAGTGATCCATTTCTAAAAGTGGCCAGTGCCTCCTAATCTATATCTATAGGCATCTGCCTCTGATGTGCTGGTGATGGCTGTTTAACATTCTGATGGCATTGAGATAAAAGCAGTTTTTCAGTCTCTCGGTTCCAGCTTTGATGCACCTGTACTGACCTCGCCTTCTGGATGATAGTGGGGTGAACAGGCAGTGGCTCGGGTGGTTGATGTCCTTGATGATCTTTTTGGCCTTCCTGTGACGTCGGGTGCTGTAGGTGTCCAGGAGGGCGGGATGTTTGCCCCCGGTAATGCGTTGGGCAGTCCGCACCACCCTCTGGAGAGCTTTGCGGTTGTGTGCCGTGCAGTTGCCGTACCAGGCAGTGATACAGCCTGACAGGATGCTCACAATTGTGCATCTGTAAAAGCTTGTGAGGGTTTTAGGTTTTAAGCCAAATTTCTTTAGCCTCCTGATCCAGGTGAAAGCTATGATAACTTATTGATGTCACTTGTAAAATCCACTTCAATCAGTGTAGATGAAAGGAGGAGGCAGGTTGAAGAAGGATTTTTTATCCTTGAGCCAATTTAGACATGGATTGTGAATGTGTGCCATTCAGAGGGTGAATGGGCAAGAAAAAAGATTGAAGTGCCTTTGAACAGGTTATGGTAGTAGGTGCCAGGCGTATCGGTTTGTGTCAAGAATTGCAACGCTCCTGGGTTTTTCACACTCAACAGTTTCCTGTGTGTATCAAGAATGATCCACCACCCAAAGGACTTCCAGCCAACTTGACACAATTGTGGGATGCATTGGAGTCAACATGTTCTGAGGGCAACAGGGGGGTGCAATTCAACATTAGGAAGGTGTTCTTAATATTTTGTACACTCAGTGTATGATTATCAGAACCACCAACCACTTTCCTAGATTGAATTATGAAAGTGATTGTTTGCCGTCAAGCTATAGCCCAATCAATAGGCTGTTGGTTTCTGATTGGCTCCTGCAGTGTGTTTCTTTGTATGTATGTATTGAGGCGAGAGGAGTGTGGTAATGATATTGACTGACTAGGATTCAACTCCATCTCATTGGGTGTGGGGAGCAAGACGTCGTTGAAATACAAATGAGAGCGTATAACCTTTAAACGGGACCTTTAAATGAACCCGAGCTGCCAAACAAGTGTTTTTCTTTCAGAAAGAGACAGAGAGAGAGAAAGGGAGAAAATATCCTCCATCTGTTAATGAGTGCTGATGTGCGGTTATCAGAATGGTCAGCATCACATTCTGTTCAGCTCGGCCTTTTCCCTGTAGAGCTAATAAAATATACTATTCCCCGGACCTGCTCATCTGCTCTCCTGGTCCTCACTGCTTCGGGCCAGAGTGACCGTGTTTACTTTTCCTTTTCCTCCCCCTGTTTTTTTCCATCCCTTGCTATCTCTTCTCGGCCTGAGAACGAGAGCAGGAGGAGGGGAGAGCAACGTCCTGTGGTGCCAGGTGGGAGAGGGATGGAGGGGAACAGGGGTGGAGGGAGAGGAGGGTTGCCACTGGCTGGTCCTCCAGTCAGCCCATGGGAGAGAGTGGAGATTGGGCTGGCCTGTGATAAGATAGCACTGACCTTTAGAGAACTGCCATGCAAGAAAATAAGGTTGAATTTTCCAGGTCTCTGGCCTTCGTCTGGTGATCTGAGCGGTCACTGCTGTCTTCACAGCTGAGACTGACAAAGGACATCAGACATAATTCTGTGATTCACAGGGTAATGATATTGATGATGAAATTCTTGTGTTGTTTTATTAGTTTTATTAGTGTTCTCAACTAACATTGTTGATGGTTTATTTGATATGATTTAGCCTTTGGAATACTGATGACATCTCAAATGTTGATTATTATTCATTGTCCATGTTAACTAAATGAAAAATGAATTAGTGGAGGAACCTTTCATGAGACCTTCTCTCTCCTCCTTCCTTAACTCTCTGTTGTTATGACCAAATGCCCTTTGTTTGGGAACAGCTGTTATCGCAGTAGGGACATCAAATAGCCACGCTGATAGTTCCTACTATCGTCTACCCTTTACACACAGCCCAGGCAGAGCCCATATACTGAATACTACTCAAAGTAATGCAACTCACTGTCAGTATTAGTCCCTTTCATCACAGGGGCTGGTTTGTTCTACTTTACTAATGTCTAAAGTTTACACTCCATCACCACCCTCTTTGGCCAAACAAAGTGAATGGTAGGTGAAAGGTCATGTACGTGGTGAGTTAGTTTATGATGTGCAACACTCTGTAGCATGGGAATCAAAGGTGGATTTCTGGCTGGGTCAGTGGGTGGGATCTGAGCGTGTGCAGAGGCCACCAATCGTGTGTGACCTGCTGATAGTGCTCCTCCTCTTTTTGTACTTTCCAACGTTTTTGGCAGGACATCCCCTCCTCTCTCTCTCCTTCTTTCCTTCTCGCTCTCTCTCCCCATCTTTCCTTCTCTTCCCCCTCTCTCCCCCCTCTCTCTCCCTCTCCCTCCCTCTTTCATTCTTTCTTTCTTTCTTTCTTTCTTTCTTTCTATTTCTCTCTCTCTCTTTCACTCTCTCTCTTTCACTCTCTCTCTCTCTGTTGGCCCAGGAGGAGAACTGTGTTGTGTACCAGGCCAAGTGATGCAGTGCCCTTTGGAGCTCAGCCCATCTGCTGCCTGGGAGATACAATATGCATCAGCAGGGAACAACTTACACTACATCTACCCATTTAGCAGACCACAAGTGCAGAACTCAGCATAAACAATGATGCAAAAATACACCAGTTGATAAGCGCTAATTATTAACCAGTTAGGAGGTATTCTAAAGGAAATTGCCACTAGACATCTAACAGTAAAAAGTGCATTGACGTCAAAGCATGACTTGCTTCAAAGTTACTGTGCGTGCAAATCGTGCATGTATTTGAAGGTAGGATTTGTTCCACATCTGTATTAGCATACCATTTGAATACAGTGTGCATATGCGGCTTCCATGAGGGCTAATCAACACCCTTCTATCTACAGTACATATTTCTACAAAAAGCCTCCTCTCTTTATCCCCACAGATCCTGCTTTCATTACTGTTTGATTTCCTGATTCGTTGAGGTTTTACAACTCAGGAAAATACGGGCCCACCTTGTGCTGAGAGCTACTGGGCTTTGCAACTAGTCACAATCAAACACTGTAAGGACAGAGTGTGCATGCATGCATGATTAGCTCTGAATGTGTCCACATGTTGTCTATATTAATCTATCCATTTCTCCAGATAGGAACGCACAATATGGAATTTGATGTTCACACTGATCCTTCATTATGATCGATAGTATCAATGTTTCCCAAATGGTTGGTTTGGGACCAGTAGCATCTCAAAACTGGATTGTGGCTAGAAACACTAGTTTTGTTTGTAGTGTGGCTCACCAGAATATGTACGTATTTCAATGGGTTCCAGAGTGCATAACACTTAAAAAACCACAGTCAGATAAATTACTGGAATACAAACCATGATTTATGAAAATTAACATGTTGTTGGCTACTCAGTCATATTTCTGGATACTGGGAAATTCTACCATATGCCTGTTATTAAAAAGTGTCCTTCACTCATCCTGAGATTTTTGAGTATTTGGTAAGACTTGTTCCCATTCTCCCACCTCAGATACGCCATACCAGAAATAGAGGAGATCAGGAGAAAATCAAGCTGACATTTGCGACCGTCATTGATTTGAGCTCTTGCAACCAATCATACTCACACCAACCAATCATACTCACACCAACCAATCATACTCACACCAACCAATCATATTCACACCAACCGGGTGGGGCGGCAGGGTAGCCTAGTGGTTAGACGTTGGACAAGTAACCGGAAGGTTGTGAGTTCAAACCCCCGAGCTGACAAGGTACAAATCTGTCGTTCTGCCCCTGAACAGGCACTGTTCCCAGGCCGTCATTGAAAATAAGAATTTGTTCTTAACTGACTTGCCTGGTTAAATAAAGGTAAAATAAAAATAAATAAATAAAACCAATCATACTGACACCAACCAGTCATACTCACACCAACCAATCATACTGACACCAACCAGTTATACTCACACCAACCAATCATACTGACACCAACCAGTCATACTCACACCAACCAGTCATACTCACACCAACCAATCATACTGACACCAACCAGTCATACTCACACCAACCAATCATACTGACACCAACCAGTCATACTCACACCAACCAATCATACGGACACCAACCAGTCATACTCACACCAACCAATCATACTGACACCAACCAGTCATACTCACACCAATCAGTCTTACTCACACCAATCAGTCATGCTCACACCAATCAGTCATACTCACACCAATCAGTCTTACTCACACCAATCAGTCTTACTCACACCAATCAGTCTTACTCACACCAATCAGTCATACTCACACCAATCAATCATACTCACACCAATCAGTCTTACTCGCACCAATCAGTCATACTCACACCAATCAGTCTTACTCACACCAATCAGGCATACTCACACCAACCAGTCATACTCACACCAACCAATCATACTGACACCAACCAGTCATACTCACACCAACCAATCATACTGACACCAACCAGTCATACTCACACCAACTAATCATACGGACACCAACCAGTCATACTCACACCAACCAATCATACTGACACCAACCAGTCATACTCACACCAATCAGTCTTACTCACACCAATCAGTCATACTCACACCAATCAGTCATACTCACACCAATCAGTCTTACTCACACCAATCAGTCTTACTCACACCAATCAGTCTTACTCACACCAATCAGTCATACTCACACCAATCAATCATACTCACACCAATCAGTCTTACTCACACCAATCAGTCATACTCACACCAATCAGTCTTACTCACACCAATCAGGCATACTCACACCAATCAGTCTTACTCACACCAACCAGTCTTACTCACACCAATCAGTCTTACTCACACCAATCAGTCTTACTCACACCAATCAGTCATACTCACACCAATCAGTCTTACTCACACCAATCAGTCTTACTCACACCAATCAGTCTTACTCACACCAATCAGTCATACTCACACCAATCAATCATACTCACACCAATCAGTCTTACTCACACCAATCAGTCTTACTCACACCAACCAATCATACTCACACCAATCAGTCTTATTCACACCAATCAGTCTTACTCACACCAACCAATCACACTCACACCAATCAGTCTTATTCACACCAATCAGTCTTACTCACACCAACCAGTCTTACTCACACCAATCAGTCATACTCATACTCACACCAATCAGTCTTACTCACACCAATCAGTCATACTCACACCAATCTTGCATGCTCACACCAATCAGTCTTACTCACACCAATCAGTCTTACTCACACCAACCAGTCTTACTCACACCAATCAGTCATACTCACACCAATCAGGCATACTCACACCAATCAGGCATACTCACACCAATATGGCATACTCACACCAATCAGTCTTACTCACACCAATCAGTCATACTCACACCAATCAGTCATACTCACACCAATCAGGCATACTCACACCAATCAGTCTTACTCACACCAATCAGTCTTACTCACACCAATCAGGCATACTCACACCAATCAGGCATACTCACACCAATCAGTCTTACTCACACCAATCAGGCATACTCACACCAATCAGTCTTACTCACACCAATCAGTCTTACTCACACCAATCAGGCATACTCACACCAATCAGGCATACTCACACCAATCAGTCTTACTCACACCAATCAGTCATACTCACACCAATCAGTCTTATTCACACCAATCAGTCATACGTCCAGGTGTAACATTGTTTATTCTCATGAACCGACTCATGTTTAAATTCATAGTGCTAACAAACCTCCACCTTCTCATCAGAAAGGTGAGATTTTCCAATAAAGCAACCCAAACAGGTATAAAAAACATTACGTTTTTACAGGTTATCTGCTGAGAACAACTGGACATTGTGTTCCTGTCCCTTTAAAGCTTTACTGTTGATAAAACTGGAAAATGAATATGATCCGCCCTGCATGCATTTATGATGTAACATGATTATCGTCAGTATGAATCAACAGCAGCCTGTTTTAGGTGCCACTGGGGCATTACGACTGGATGTTAAAAATATGGAAACGGGGAAAGGATTTGCCTTTGACAAAACAACAACGTTAACTGATGATGGATGGAGCAGGCACGCTAAGTCCACTGATCCCATATTTCCTATCTCTGACTAGGAGTGTGTGTATGTGTGTGTGTGTGTGTGTGTGTGTGTGTGTGTGTGTGTGTGTGTGTGTGTGTGCGTGTGCGTCTGCGTCTGCGTCTGTGTATGAGATGAGGTTTTGTTGACATGAGAGAAATAGAATATGAAAGAGAGAGAGTTAGAAGAGTGCAAGTGACCGGAAGCAAGAGAGAGGTCATGGTTGATTATATGCAACTCAACTCAAGTCACTGTGTTCTCTCCTCTTAATGTCAAGTGCCAATTGTGACGTGTGTCACTGCCTAGACCCCCTGCCTACTCTAACAGCACAGTATGTGTCACTGTGTCTGCCCTCAGGGTCACAGCCACCGGAACCAGAGAACAAGGATAGCAATTTAGTTCGTTTGTCAGTCACAAGTTGTAAGTCGGTTGAAGTTGTTTCCAACCACCGATCTGGAATCAGAATAGCTTACGACCAAACCCTAAACTTAACCATTAGTGGGATTACATAACATCTGACCCTAGATCAGTGCTTGGGGAAGACATTTCTACCTACTTACCTAGTCACTCACTCACTCACTCAAACTGTTCTCCTCAGCAGAGACACAAGAGTTCCAAAGGGAGGGGCCACCAAGGCTGTACAGACCAATCAGATCAAGGGGTGGAGGAGTTTTTTTACCCAGCAACAGGCATAGATGGTCTCCTATTGCTCAATAGTGCTCAGGTGGGTAGTTGGAGCAGCCTTGGGCTTGCGTGGCTGTCAGCCTGTGTAGTATTCAGTCTGGCCCTATCTTGATGAGTGACTCATCGCTGCATGTTGAATGTTATGGCTTGGTAACCAGAAAACTTTTTCTCCTTTTCAAATGCTTTGCTTTCCCTTGAAACTCATAAAGGCATTGAGAATGCCTTGGATATTAGTTTGCAGCAGAGCTGTGAATATCGAAAGGAATTCTGAAGTATTATTTAATGGAATGTTATGCAGAGTGGCAGAGTTACAAACAAGCAATGGGTGTTTTGTGTAAATGGTGTTGACACTACAAATCGTCGGAGAGACAATGAAAGTTCATATTTCTGCAAATCCAGTACATGGGGGGACAGACATCTGAAAACGTCAGACGGGAGGGATGGAGACAGTGAGTGAGAGAGGGAGAGAAAGAGAGAGAGAAAGAGAGAGACTTCTGCAGTAGTCAGAGTCAACATTGCATTTCTTTAAACTTGGCAGTTACCGTGGAAGAGTGAGTGAAACATTTACATTAAATAACAGAAAATCTGAAATGTGTGTGTGGTTTGTGTGTGTCAAACACGGTTCTATAGACGGATGAGTTAAAAAATTATAAACTATATATTATAAACTATATTTAATCTCCAATGTTTATTGAAGACATACAAAAAGTTACACAATGTGGACTTGTTGTCTCTCAAATACATTGTTACAGTTGATGATTAGGTAGCTAGCAAATTTTTTGCCATATTAGCATAGATGTGACATCCGTCAAAACACCTCAAAACAAGACATGGTATCAAGACCAAGATAAAACTAGCTGAAATGAGACCCGATACGGCAGTTTCTTGTCATTGTTGCTTGTTATCTGGCCATCCAGAATCACAACAACACACGGCCTTCTGCCTAATTAACTTATCACTCCAAAAGTCCTTAGATGAAACTAGCTGTGTGCCTGGCCGTGCTGGTCTCATTTCACGCTGACCTACTCTATACATTTGTGGTCTGTATGTAACTGGTGTGAAATGACTATCTAGTTAGCGGTGTGCTAGTAGCGTTTCAATCGGTGATGTCACTCTCTCTGAGACCTTAAAGTAGTTGTTTCCTTTGCTCTGCAAGGGCGCCATGGCTTTTGTGGAGCGATAGGTAACGATGCTTCATGGGAGGCAGTTGTTTATGTGTGCAGGGGGTCCCTGGTTCAAGCACAGGTTGGGTTGGGGAGAGAGATGGAAGCAATACTGTTACATTACATTGACATTGTTGACTGGAATCACTCAGTTGGGCTCTACCCAGCTGCTGTAGTTGCTGCGGAGAAGGAGGAGGTCAAAGGGGGTGAGCGTAACTGATGTGAAATGGCTAACTAGTTAGCGGTGCGCGCTAGTAGTGTTTCAACCGGTGACGTCACTAACTCTGAGACATGGGAGTAGTTGTTCCCCTTGGGTATAGGTAACGATGATTCGAGGGAGACTGTTGTCGATGTGTTCAGGTTGTGACACTGTTGCCTTTGTAGTCTCTACATGCTACATTTGTGGGCTACAGAACGTCCTTCAGATCATGAGTCCTCTGTTCTGTGTTCTCTATTCAGCACATTAAGTCAGCAGCCATTTGTTCCAGTCTCTGACACCTGTGTTAATGCTAGGGCAGTTCATCTTGGAGAGGGTGGAGGCAGATTGACATCGCCAATTCATGCAACAAGGCAGATTGCTGAGTACACACTTTACATACACAGCCGTTATGTTACCACAAAGTAAGGCTACTGATGAGGTTGTTTTGTCCTTCATCTTCTTCTCTGTCTTCATCTTCATTGCTTCATGACTTCATTTCTCTAGGACACAATCCCAATCACACTGTATCAGCACAGTGAAGAGAGTTTTGTGTTTTATTTTAAAAACATTTTACTGCAGAAATGGTTGTTAATTTGTTTGAATTTTTATTTTTATTTTTTTCAAAAAAATCTAACTAAGCAAGTCAGTTAAGAACAAAATATTATTTACAATGACAGCCTACACCGGCCAAACCTGGACGACGCTGGGCCAATTTTGCGCCGCACTATGGGACTCCCAATCACGGCCGGTTTGATACAGCCTGGATTCGAACCAGGGTGTCTGTAGTGACGCCTCTAGCACTGAGATACAGTGCCTTAAATGCTGCGCCACTGGGCAGCACCATGGAGTACCTAAACCCAGAGGTCCAACATCACAAGACTTCTGGGAACACTTGCGAAAAAACTAGCTTGGCAGACCAGACCGGGGTTTGGGGTTTGCGAAGTCAATAAAAATGATTTCTATGTTGATAACTTCTCGATTTCTAAGGGCACAACCTAGATTAGAGCCAACGTCTTAAGTAGCTGAACATGTTATTACTCCAACCTCGTGAAAGTGACAAACTGACACGTTTCCAATTTCGTCAAAATGAACTTTATATGGAAGGAGTGCTTTTGAATTGACGGCATGTACATGAAGAGTGGAACACTGTTGATATAACCGTGTGTTACTGCAGGTGTTCAGTGAATTTAAGTAAATCACAACGCTCATCTGCATTTCATGCAGGGCAGGAAAATTCTCAGCAATAAAAGAGTGATCAAATTTAGATCAAATGAAGATGAATTAGGCTTATCAATAAGGACTTAACCATGCACACTCTCTCCTTATAGTTTTATATCTAATGGAGGATAAATAATAAAGATTCGCTACTCTCCGACTCACTATCATTAGCTCAATGCTTTGCCCTTAGGCTGCTCCAAGTATTCCAGCTCTGCTCACATTAAACATACGACATGGTTCTTCCAAGTCAATAGTTACTCAGTAAGACTGAGAAAGCCAGGCACTCCAAACTAAGTGTGGCATTATACTGTGTGACTTCATGCCTTAAACAAAGTAAGAGCAGGAGTGTTTTCTATAGGTGTAGAAGATAATTAGAACCTTGTGAGCAGACGGGGAAAACGTCCTGTCTGTCTGGTCCTATATGTCATCTATGTAACTAAGTGCTACAGGGTTCAGCAGCAGCAAGCCAGGGGGAGGAAATAGGTGTATCTACAGCTATATAATATAAACAGGTACCATCCCAGCTAAGGTGTTGGTTTGACTCAGTGGCTCTTTTGAGGCTTGGCTTGTGTGTGTGTGTGTGTGTGTGTGTGTGTGTGTGTGTGTGTGTGTGTGTGTGTGTGTGTGTGTGTGTGTGTGTGTGTGTGTGTGTGTGTGTGTGTGTGTGTGTGTGTGTGTCAGGATGTGTACTGTAGGTCAGTGCTCTCTCCCCCTAGACAAACACCCCATGTAAAGCTGGGCTCTAACCATTCACAGACCTGGGATCTATTTCAGTGGACAGGATGTGGAGGGGCACTGCTACTTCCTAAACACCTCTCAGAATGCATACAAGGGTGTTTTCTTCAAGTGTTTTTTTCCCCTGCTGAGTAGTTATAAATGAGGACACTGGGGCAATTAACCTATTGGGATGTTACTCACTAGGCTGATACACAGAGTACACAACACTCAAACAGTTTCTATGTTTCTAAGCAACGCATCCACATTGACTTTACACACAGTAGCTGTATTACTTCCATTACAATGCCTGATCACCTTTTCTTTCTTGGCCAGTGATCTATAAAGAATGTAAACAAAAGAGGAATATTGTTGGTTAAGGGCTTGTAAGTAAGCATTTCACTGTAAGGTCTACTACACCTGTTGTATTCGGCGCATGTGACAAATTGATTTTATTATATTGCACCGTTCGAGCCTTCCACACTAATTCCTCCCAGGCCAATGTGTAAGTAGTTGCAGTTCTACGCAGTAAAATTAGTTTTCTGTCAGGGAGGCCAGAGGAGGAGTGGAGGAGAGTGTGTTCTGGCCACGTCGTAGGGTTAGTGATTAGCATAGCACAGTCAGGCGTGTGCTGCCGGATCCAGGCTGCAGGCTGGGAGAGTGGGAGGATGGTGATGTCACTGGTCAAAGGGTGACAGATGGGAGCCACAGGCTCCTGAGGCTGTGCATGGGCTCGTTCCAGAAACACTGACTCAGAAGAGGCGTGTGCAGAACATCAGATCTTAATATCTACAGTGCCTAGAGAAGTGTTGAATGTCTCAGGATCCACATCAATATGATGTTATGAATCTTGTAATCTGCACAGGCCGGCACAGAATGTGTTTATCTGGAAGAAACAGGCAGAACGGAGAATGACGTGAGTTTTTCCTGGTCAGGCCATGTTGTCTGAACGAAACTCCTGGCCCGATGCTTGATGAATGAATCTAATAAACACATTAACACACATCAGTTACTATCTAACAGATACAATGACCAGAGTGAAAATGTTCCATTTGACCCATTCTCATGCAGTTTCTGCCTGTTTGACGGTGACGGGTTAGATAACCGTTTTATGTTGTTAGACACATTGACTTGTCACAGTGGATCAGTCCGGGCCTTTTACACAATGACCTTGTCTCTCATTAGAACCACAGCTACATGGGCAGAATTCAGCTCCAACTGCCAGTGACATTGAGGAGAGCTGCCTGCCTGTCTGTCTGTGGTCGTTAGGGAAAAGAAAGGGCGTTTCAAACGACTTCCGTTGCGCAATTACACTAAAGTGTTTAGCCAGATTTTTACTGCAGTGTTACACTGTGGGGCATTGGGAGTGTATGCTTACTTTTACGTGATCCGTACAAAACTATGTACAGATAAAATATTGTGTTGTTTTGCATTCTATCCTGATTCTATTCTATTGCCTGCTACACTCACAGCTTCACTACATGACTTACTTATTAGCCTGACGACTCACACTGAATTGCTCTGTTGCTCTGTCGTTCGCTACATACTTTAGTCTGAGACGGCCGTCATTGAAGTCGTTTGTGGTGACCAGGGGCACGAGGGGCGTTGCTTTACCCATATACAGTGGGGCAAAAAAGTATTTACTCAGCCACCAATTGTGCAAGTTCTCCCACTTAAAAAGATGAGAGAGGCCTGTAATTGTCAGCATAGGTACACTTCAACTATGACAGACAAAATGAGAAAAAAAAATCCAGAAAATCACATTGTAGGATTTTTTATGAATTTATTTGAAATTATGGTGGAAAATAAGTATTTGGTCACCTACAAACACGCAAGATTTCTGGCTCTCACTGACCTGCAACTTCTTCTTTAAGAGGCTCCTCTGTCCTCCACTCGTTACCTGTATTAATGGCACCTGTTTGAACTTGTTATCAGTATAAAAGACACCTGTCCACAACCTCAAACAGTCACACTCCAAACTCCACTATGGCCAAGACCAAAGAGCTGTCAAAGGACACCAGAAACAAAATTGTAGACCTGCACCAGGCTGGGAAGACTGAATCTGCAATAGGTAAGCAGCTTGGATTGAAGAAATCAACTGTGGGAGCAATTATTAGGAACCAGTGATAATCTCCCTCGATCTGGGGCTCCACACAAGATCTCACCCCGTGGGGTCAAAATGATCACAAGAACGGTGAGCAAAAATCCCAGAACCACACCTAGTGACCTAGTGAATGACCTGCAGAGAGCTGGGACCAAAGTAACAAAGCCTACCATCAGTAACACACTACGCCGCCAGGGACTAAAATCCTGCAGTGCCAGACGTGTCCCCCTGCTTAAGCCAGTACATGTCCAGGCCCGTCTGAAGTTTGCTAGAGAGCATTTGGATGATCCAGAAGAAGATTGGGAGAATGACATATGGTCAGATGAAACCAAAATATAACTTTTTGGTAAAAACTCAACTCGTCGTGTTTGGAGGACAAAGAATGCTGAGTTGCATCCAAAGAACACCATACCTACTGTGAAGCATGGGGGAGGAAACATCATGCTTGGGGCTGTTTTTCTGCAAAGGGACCAGGACGACTGATCCGTGTAAAGGAAAGAATGAATGGGGCCATGTATCGTGAGATTTTGAGTGAAAACCTCCTTCTATCAGCAAGGGCATTGAAGATGAAACGTGGCTGGGTCTTTCAGCATGACAATGATCCCAAACACACCGCCCGGGCAACGAAGGAGTGGCTTAGTAAGAAGCATTTCAAGGTCCTGGAGTGGCCTAGCCAGTCTCCAGATCTCAACCCCATAGAAAATATTTGGAGGGAGTTGAAAGTCCGTGTTGCCCAGCAACAGCCCCAAAACATCACTGCTCTAGAGGAGATCTGCATGGAGGAATGGGCCAAAATACCAGCAACAGCGTGTGAAAACCTTGTGAAGACTTACAGAAAAGGGTATACAAAAAAGTATTGCGATAAACTTTTGTTATTGACCAAATACTTATTTTCCATTTGCAAATAAAATCATTAAAAATCCTACAATGTGATTTTGGGGATTTTTTTTTCTCATTTTGTCAGTCATGGTTGAAGTGTACCTATGATGAAAATTACAGGCGTCTCTCATCTTTTTAAGTGGGAGAACTTGCACAATTGGTGGCTGAGTAAATAATTTTTGCCCCACTGTATGTTCTGGCCAAACCCATTGGTTTCTGGACCAATCAGAAGGCTCAGAATGTGTTAGCATTTGGTGAAGGGTCAGGGATGTACTCAGATCCACACTCATTGTGGAGAAGGAACTTACATCCATGGGCATGGCGTAGCCTTTGACCAGTCAAGGAGTCTTGGTAGCTAGGCAACTACTTACTCCCATCAACACCACAATACATTTTGACCATCAGCCTACACTGCAAAGATCCAGACAATAACATGTTTTGTTGTTTTTCAAGTTTCAAACTGAAGACAATGGCGGCTGTCAGAGGTCATGGAAGCAGGTTGAAGCTGTGGCTTGGGTCAACCATCAACCCTCAGGTGACTTGTTGGCACTTTAACGAAGCATAAAATGGCCCCCGCAAGCTCTCAGAAGGCTCCTGTGACCCGAGTATTGATTATATTATGGGAAAGCTTGGAGGACAAGAGTGACTAAGCTCTTTTCTCAGGTCCAGTGGGTGGCCATTTTGGAACGCTTCTCTCTGTCTCTGTAGATTCTGGAGACACTCACACGGTACATTCCTTCTTGGCATCATCCCAGAAAAAGCAGGCTGGACTTGAGGGTTCAATCGTCCTTCATAGTCGAAGTTGGTGAATTAAGGATGAACAACAGACAGTTAAATGACTGAATTGATGGAAAAATACTCCTTGAGATTGCTATACATTTTACAAAGACTGAGCACCGTTTTTGCAGTTCATTATATTACTGTTAATAAAATATGTAGGTTTGATAGGTATTATACAGGTCTACAGGGTTCTGTACTTTAATATATCAACCTTTTGACAAAATATGACATGTTAAATGAACACACGGTTCAGTCAAGTTGTTAGCTAGCTAGCGCTTTGAGAAGTGTTACATGGGCATACAGTGTCTTCTTCCATGAAGTTGTGCCTTCTTGTCCCTTTTCTCTGGAACAGGAGCCACTCCTTCTTGTAAGAAGCCGTGTGGCCCATGTTAGAAGCTATAGCTGTGGCTGATATATGAAAGACTGTAGCAGTGTCTGGTGTAGGGAAATGGAGGAAAGGATTTAGTGGTGATTTAACAGCCTTGTGCCTTGGCAGAACGCCATGTCTCTGAGGGTCAGGAGTTGAAATTGAGAGATGAGACCACCTTTACTTCCAGCCTCTGCTGCTGCTGCAGAGTGCATTCACTCTCTCTGACACACACACACATACACACACACACACACACACACACACACACACACACACACACACACACACACACACACACACACACACACACTTTGATATCACAAACACACTTTCATACACTTAAGTTTTCCATTAGATATAATGATGGGACAGGCATTGCACAGAGTGTGATGTGTTGAAGTATCATTGGTCAGAGTAGAGGCCGTTGATATTGCTGTTGTCTACCACAGGGACAAAGTGATAGGAGATCAGTGTGTGGTCAGCAGATGATAGAAAAGTGTAATAATGCCTGAAAGACTTAGAAGCTAGCACAGGGGTTGTGTCATTATTCTATTCTATTCTCTCTGCCTTCTGTATTTGCTATTGACTTCTTACATGAGTCATACATCCACAATCTAAAGAGACTCCATACCCACATTCAAGTCAACACACACACACACACACACACACACACACACACACACACACACACACACACACACACACACACACACACACACACACACACACACACACACATACATAGGCAAATAAGCATACACACACACACACGGTGACAGCGCACACACTGACCTGAAGGGCATTTCCTTCCTGGGCTGCGTTCAGTATGTTTGTACGTTCCGGAATGTTTAATTGAATGGAAACAGAAATGGTGCTGTACTGAATGACCAGCTGAAAAATGGGGAGATTTCCTACAAAGTTCTATACATTTTTGAATATTGCTGAATTTCGATTTAATGTCTGGATTCCGTGATTCCGTCCGCGTTCTCTGCAACAAGGTTTTTCTAGGGCCCTAGTACATTACATTTTTGTGTAACAGTGATTTCTGTGCATACAAGATTACTTTGTTTTTGTATTTCCTTGTTCCTTTCCTTGTTGTCTTTGCCCTATGACTCTGCAGAAAGGAAGGAGGAGTGAAAACCATAAACAGATCGAGAGATGGAGGAATAGAGTGAGCGAGGCATGAAAATCTGATTGGGGTCAGATGTGTCAAATCAAATACAATGTTATTTGTCACATGCTTCATAAACAACAGGTGAAATGCTTACTTATGGACCCTTCCCACAATACAGAGAGAACATCCTAACCCTCACTCCAAAACCTAACCCTAAACTCTAAAACCTAACCCTAACTCTAAAACCTAACCCTAACTCTAAAACCTAACCCTAACTCCAAAACCTAACCCTAACTCTAAAACCTAACCCTAACTCTAAAACCTAACCCTAACCCTTACTTATGGACCCTTCCCAACATTACAGAGAGAACATCCTAACCCTAACTCTAAAACCTAACCCTAACTCTAAAACCTAACCCTAACTCTAAAACCTAAGCCTAACCATTAAGCCTAAAACAGTAACCAATTCTGAACATGAAAAATTCCTGATTTTCAAAAATGTTCTTCTTCATTCTGGTCACTTGTCAGGACATTCTGGTCACTTGTCAGGACATTCTGGTCACTTGTCAGGGCATTCTGGTCACTTGTCAGGACATTCTGGTCACTTGTCAGGACATGCTGGTCACTTGTCAGGACATTCTGGTCACTTGTCAGGACATTCTGGTCACTTGTCAGGACATTCTGGTCACTTGTCAGGACATTCTGGTCACTTGTCAGGACATTCTGCTCACTTGTCAGGACATTCTGCTCACTTGTCAGGACATTCTGGTCACTTGTCAGGACATTCTGGTCACTTGTCAGGACATTCTGGTCACTTGTCAGGGCATTCTGGTCACTTGTCAGGACATTCTGCTCACTTGTCAGGACAGTCTGCTCACTTGTCAGGACATTCTGGTCACTTGTCAGGACATTCTGGTCACTTGTCAGGACATTCTGGTCACTTGTCAGGACATTCTGGTCACTTGTCAGGACATTCTGGTCACTTGTCAGGGCATTCTGGTCACTTGTCAGGACATTCTGGTCACTTGTCAGGACATTCTGGTCACTTGTCAGGTCATTCTGGTCACTTGTCAGGACATTCTGGTCACTTGTCAGGACATTCTGGTGACTTGTCAGGACATTCTGGTCACTTGTCAGGACATTCTGGTCACTTGTCAGGACATTCTGGTCACTTGTCAGGACATTCTGGTCACTTGTCAGGACATTCTGGTCACTTGTCAGGACATTCTGGTGACTTGTCAGGATATTCTGGTGACTTGTCAGGACATTCTGGTCACTTGTCAGGACATTCTGGTCACTTGTCAGGACATTCTGGTCACTTGTCAGGACATTCTGGTGACTTGTCAGGACATTCTGGTCACTTGTCAGGACATTCTGGTCACTTGTCAGGACATTCTGCTCACTTGTCAGGACATTCTGGTCACTTGTCAGGACATTCTGGTCACTTGTCCGGACATTCTGGTCACTTGTCAGGACATTCTGGTCACTTGTCAGGACATTCTGGTCACTTGTCAGGACATTCTGGTCACTTGTCAGGGCATTCTGGTCACTTGTCAGGACATTCTGGTCACTTGTCAGGACATGCTGGTCACTTGTCAGGACATTCTGGTCACTTGTCAGGACATTCTGGTCACTTGTCAGGACATTCTGGTCACTTGTCAGGACATGCTGGTCACTTGTCAGGACATTCTGGTCACTTGTCAGGACATTCTGGTCACTTGTCAGGACATTCTGGTCACTTGTCAGGACATTCTGGTGACTTGTCAGGACATTCTGGTGACTTGTCAGGACATTCTGGTCACTTGTCAGGACATTCTGGTCACTTGTCAGGACATTCTGGTCACTTGTCAGGACATTCTGGTCACTTGTCAGGACATTCTGGTGACTTGTCAGGACATTCTGGTCACTTGTCAGGACATTCTGGTCACTTGTCAGGACATTCTGGTCACTTGTCAGGACATTCTGGTGACTTGTCAGGACATTCTGGTCACTTGTCAGGACATTCTGGTCACTTGTCAGGACATTCTGGTCACTTGTCAGGACATTCTGGTGACTTGTCAGGACATTCTGGTCACTTGTCAGGACATTCTGGTGACTTGTCAGGACATTCTGGTCACTTGTCAGGACATTCTGGTGACTTGTCAGGACATTCTGGTCACTTGTCAGGACATTCTGGTCACTTGTCAGGACATTCTGGTCACTTGTCAGAACATTCTGGTCACTTGTCAGGACATTCTGGTCACTTGTCAGGACATTCTGGTCACTTGTCAGGACATTCTGGACCTGATAACGTAGTAAAACATGTACACACAGCTTCACACACAGCTTCATACACAGCTTCACACACAGCTTCATACACAGCTTCACACACAGCTTCATACACAGCTTCATACACAGCTTCATACACAACTTCACACACGCACACACACACAGCTGGCACATGGGTTGTGTCATACATCTAGTGACACACACACACACACCCATCAACAAACCTCAGGACTCCTCACTGTATTTAATGGGGTCGTTAGCGTGTCCTTGGAGACGAAATGGACTGTGACGGCAGAGACACTAAATTAAATAATCCCCAGCATGAATTACATTGTGAAATGTGTGTGTGTGTGTGTGTGTGTGTGTGTGTGTGTGTGTGTGTGTGTGTGTGTGTGCGCGTACATGCATCTGCAAATGTGTGTGAGTTTATTGAATGTGTATGTGTGTGCATGCGTGCGTCTGAAAATGTGTACGTGTGTTTTGTGCGTTGCAGCACCACAGAACAGATTACTTGGCCACGGGCATCTCTTCCCCGAGGACAGTGTTCTATGGATTTTAAACATTATCAAAAAGCTCTTTCATCAGCCAATGGTTTTATCATTAACAGCATGTCTGTGTCTGTGCGTTTATGCACACAGTCGATAGTTTAGATTGATGATAACAAAAGGCTTCTCTATTGAACTATTCAGGACCAGTTCTCTATTCAGGACCAGCTCTCTATTCAGGACCAGTTCTCTATTCAGGACCAGCTCTCTATTCAGGACCAGGTCTCTCTCTATTCAGGACCAGTTCTCTATTCAGGACCAGTTCTCTATTCAGGACCAGGTCTCTATTCAGGACCAGCTCTCTATTCAGGACCAGTTCTCTATTCAGGACCAGTTCTCTATTCAGGACCAGCTCTCTATTCAGGACCAGGTCTCTCTCTATTTAGGACCAGTTCTCTATTCAGGACCAGTTCTCTATTCAGGACCAGGTCTCTATTCAGGACCAGCTCTATTCAGGACCAGGTCTCTCTCTATTCAGGACCAGCTCTCTATTCAGGACCAGTTCTCTATTCAGGACCAGCTCTCTATTCAGGACCAGCTCTCTATTCAGGACCAGCTCTCTATTCAGGACCAGCTCTCTATTCAGGACCAGCTCTCTATTCAGGACCAGCTCTCTATTCAAATACAAAAAGTCTAAAGCATGTTTCAGAATACTTTCTTATGTTAGGCATTGGAAAGTACGTCGAGTTTGTTTGACGATCATGACGCACAAAGTGGAATCTCATTCACACCGACGGAGCGAATATGGTGAACCCAATGGTTCTGTGACGATGAGATTTCACACAGAACGAACTGTCTGGCTGCACTTGCAGATTATTTCCTATTTACCAGTAATCTTAGGAACCATCTAGTGGAGCCCATACCCACCAATTCAATGCAAACACAAACATCATTCATTTGAACAGAGCAATGTGAACGGGATTACACTTCTCCCTTCTTTTATATACAGTGTCTACATTATTTCTACAGTCCAGTTCCTTTTATATACAGTGTCTACATTATTTCTATTGTCCAGTTCCTTTTATATACAGTGTCTACATTATTTCTACAGTCCAGTTCCTTTTATATACAGTGTCTACATTATTTCTATTGTCCAGTTCCTTTTATATACAGTGTCTACATTATTTCTATTGTCCAGTTCCTTTTATATACAGTGTCTACATTATTTCTATTGTCCAGTTCCTTTTATATACAGTGTCTACATTATTTCTATTGTCCAGTTCCTTTTATATACAGTGTCTACATTATTTCTATTGTCCAGTTCCTTTTATATACAGTGTCTACATTATTTATACAGTCCAGTTCCTTTTATATACAGTGTCTACATTATTTCTATTGTCCAGTTCCTTTTATATAGTGTCTACATTATTTCTACAGTCCTGTTCCTTTTATATACAGTGTCTACATTATTTCTATTGTCCAGTTCCTTTTATATAGTGTCTACATTATTTATACAGTCCAGTTCCTTTTATATACAGTGTCTACATTATTTCTATTGTCCAGTTCCTTTTATATAGTGTCTACATTATTTCTACAGTCCTGTTCCTTTTATATACAGTGTCTACATTATTTCTACAGTCCAGTTCCTTTTATATACAGTGTCTACATTATTTATACAGTCCAGTTCCTTTTATATACAGTGTCTACATTATTTCTATTGTCCAGTTCCTTTTATATAGTGTCTACATTATTTCTACAGTCCTGTTCCTTTTATATACAGTGTCTACATTATTTCTACAGTCCTGTTCCTTTTATATACAGTGTCTACATTATTTATATTGTCCAGTTCCTTTTATATACAGTGTCTACATTATTTATACAGTCCAGTTCCTTTTATATACAGTGTCTACATTATTTCTACAGTCCTGTTCCTTTTATATACAGTGTCTACATTATTTCTATTGTCCAGTTCCTTTTATATACAGTGTCTACATTATTTCTATTGTCCTGTTCCTTTTATATACAGTGTCTACATTATTTCTACAGTCCAGTTCCTTTTATATACAGTGTCTACATTATTTCTATTGTCCAGTTCCTTTTATATACAGTGTCTACATTATTTCTACAGTCCTGTTCCTTTTATATACAGTGTCTACATTATTTCTATTGTCCAGTTCCTTTTATATACAGTGTCTACATTATTTCTATTGTCCAGTTCCTTTTATATACAGTGTCTACATTATTTCTACAGTCCTGTTCCTTTTATATACAGTGTCTACATTATTTATATTGTCCAGTTCCTTTTATATACAGTGTCTACATTATTTATACAGTCCAGTTCCTTTTATATACAGTGTCTACATTATTTCTACAGTCCTGTTCCTTTTATATACAGTGTCTACATTATTTCTATTGTCCAGTTCCTTTTATATACAGTGTCTACATTATTTCTATTGTCCAGTTCCTTTTATATACAGTGTCTACATTATTTATATTGTCCAGTTCCTTTTATATACAGTGTCTACATTATTTCTATTGTCCAGTTCCTTTTATATACAGTGTCTACATTATTTCTATTGTCCAGTTCCTTTTATATACAGTGTCTACATTATTTCTACAGTCCAGTTCCTTTTATATACAGTGTCTACATTATTTCTATTGTCCAGTTCCTTTTATATACAGTGTCTACATTATTTCTATTGTCCAGTTCCTTTTATATACAGTGTCTACATTATTTCTATTGTCCAGTTCCTTTTATATACAGTGTCTACATTATTTCTATTGTCCAGTTCCTTTTATATACAGTGTCTACATTATTTCTATTGTCCAGTTCCTTTTATATACAGTGTCTACATTATTTATATTGTCCAGTTCCTTTTATATACAGTGTCTACATTATTTCTACAGTCCAGTTCCTTTTATATACAGTGTCTACATTATTTCTATTGTCCAGTTCCTTTTATATACAGTGTCTACATTATTTCTACAGTCCAGTTCCTTTTATATACAGTGTCTACATTATTTATATTGTCCAGTTCCTTTTATATACAGTGTCTACATTATTTCTATTGTCCAGTTCCTTTTATATACAGTGTCTACATTATTTCTATTGTCCAGTTCCTTTTATATACAGTGTCTACATTATTTCTATTGTCCTGTTCCTTTTATATACAGTGTCTACATTATTTCTATTGTCCAGTTCCTTTTATATACAGTGTCTACATTATTTCTATTGTCCAGTTCCTTTTATATACAGTGTCTACATTATTTCTACAGTCCAGTTCCTTTTATATACAGTGTCTACATTATTTCTATTGTCCAGTTCCTTTTATATACAGTGTCTACATTATTTATATTGTCCAGTTCCTTTTATATACAGTGTCTACATTATTTCTACAGTCCAGTTCCTTTTATATACAGTGTCTACATTATTTCTATTGTCCAGTTCCTTTTATATACAGTGTCTACATTATTTCTATTGTCCAGTTCCTTTTATATACAGTGTCTACATTATTTCTATTGTCCAGTTCCTTTTATATACAGTGTCTACATTATTTATATTGTCCAGTTCCTTTTATATACAGTGTCTACATTATTTATATTGTCCAGTTCCTTTTATATACAGTGTCTACATTATTTCTACAGTCCAGTTCCTTTTATATACAGTGTCTACATTATTTCTATTGTCCAGTTCCTTTTATATACAGTGTCTACATTATTTCTATTGTCCAGTTCCGAAACTCAAAGACACTTATCTTTGCATAATACATGGTTTTCCACCACACTCTATGCCCATACAATCCAATGGGGTTTTGCAAAGCCCATAGGCCTATACCAAAGATTGTTTTACAGTACATTGGTGTCATCCAATCCAACCTTTCACCGGCTGGCTCAGTAAGCGCTGTGAAAAATATCAAATGGTTGTGACCCTCCAACACTGCAAATGGAGACCTTTCAGTGTGTCTGCCTTGGCTGCAGTGCTATTGACAGACAGCTAGCGTCTTAGCCTGGCTTCCTTTCTACCAGGAAGAGAAGGAATTCAGACACTTATACTCCATGTGGTGCAAATAAGCTGTGACCTTCTGTTGCTCCTGGAGCTGCTGAGAGAAAATCACCATTTCCTTGGAAAGCTATGTGTCTGTCCTCTGAAAAGACGACAAACTGGTGATGCAGGAATTGTCCTGTCACACTATAGATGGTTATTCTTGCTATGAGAGTATTTGCTAGGATGCAGTTTGAATGAGCTCTGGTCAACATAACTGTCCAGTGTACACATATGTAATCTGGATGCATAATCTCCATTACTATTACTATATTACAAAAAAATTAAAATGAGAATCAAAATGGTCAATGGTACAACAGTAACAACATTAACCAAGGGTCAAAATAACCATACATTCAACAATAACAATAAGCATACAGTAGAGTACATGTGCAGGTTGATTGGTCTGTCAGACACTGTCCCTCGACTTATGGCAGGCAGTGTGCTGTAGTGTGCTGCCAACCCACAGCTCTCTCTTCTCTCTCTCCCTCTCTCTCTCTCTCTCTCTCTCTCTCTCTTTCTCTCTCTCTCTCTCTCTCTCTCTCTCTCTCTCTCTCTCCCTCCCTCTCTCTCTCTCTGCATTCTATATTTGCTATTGACTTCTTACATGAATCATACATCCACAATCTAAAGAGACTAGCCACTACATGCATGCGTCTGGATGTAAGGCGAGGCTCTTGCTGCATCAGTAAGGCGATGTGGTGATGTCAAAGCCACTAAATGTTGCTGTGTTGTGGCCTTTTCTCTTTCCAGCACTCATATTTCATCTAGCTGCCTGCTTGGGTCCACATATTTTTAGCTATATTAGCTGTATTGATTGTATGGTGCTCAGCTCTATTTTTTTTCGGGCAGGCGACTTGGAGGGATGCCACATTCCTGGGTCCTTTGTCCTTGAGGGGGCCAGTGTTGTTATCTCCTCATGATCATCATCCATCCTGCCTCCGTCAGGGTCTGAGACCATAGACTGCCCTTCCATTCCAAGTGGGGACATGACTACATACAGAAAATGGGATAATACATCATTGCTTACATAATCAATGTGCACTAAATGACCAAAAGTATGTGGACACCTGCTCGTCGAACATCTCATTCCAAATCATGGGCATTAATATAGAGTTGGTCCCCCTTTGCTGCTATTACAGCCTCCACTCTTCTGGGAAGACTTTTCGCTAGATGTTGGAACATTGCTGCAGGGACTTGCTTCCGTTCAGCCATGAGCATTAGTGAGTTTGGGCACTGATGTTGGGCGATTAGGCCTGGCTCACAGTTGACATTCCAATTCATCTCAAAGGTGTTGGATGGGCTTGAGGTCAGGGCTCTGTGCAGGCCAGTCAAGTTCTTCCACACTGATCTCGACAAACTATTAAATAGGATGGCACTTTGTGCATGGGGGGCATTGTCATGCTGAAACAGGAAAGGGCCTTCCCTAAACTGTTGCTACAAAGTTAGAAGCACAGAATCGTCTAGATTCTGTTCTGTGATGTAGTGTAAGATTCTCTTCACTGGAACTAAGGGGCCTAGCACTAACCATGAAAAATAGCCCCAGACCATTATTCCTCCTCCACCAAACTTTACAGTTGGCACTATGCATTGGAGTAGGTAGCGTTCTCCTGGCATCCTCCAAACCCAGACTTGTCCGTTGCACTGCCAGATTGTGAAGCGTGATTCATCACTTCAGAGAACACGTTTCCACTGCTCCAGAGTCACATGGGGGCGAGCTTTACACCACTCCAGCCGACGCTTGGCATTGCGCATGGTGATTTTAGGCTTGTATGCAGCTGCTCAGCCATGGAAACCCATTTCATGAATCCTTGTGCTGACGTTGCTTGAAAAGGCAGTTTGGAACTCAGTAGTGAGTGTTGCAACCGAGAACAGACCATTTTTACACACTACGCACTTCAGCACTCGGCTGCCCAATTCTGTGAGCTTGTGTGGCCTACCACTTCGTGGCTGAGCCATTGTTGCTCCTAGATGGTTCCACTTCACAATAACAGCACTTACAGTTGACCAGGGCAGCTCTAGCAGGGCAGAAATTTGCCAAACTTGACTTGTTGGAAAGGTGGCATCCTATGACGGTGCCACGTTGAAAGGCATGGAGCCAATATTTGTCTATGGAGATTGCATGGCTGTGTGCTCGATTTTATAGACCTGTCAGCAACGTGTGTGACTGAAATAGCCAAATCCACTAATTTGAAGGGATGTCCACATACTTTTGGCAATGTAAGGTATCTTTGATGGTAATAATTGTCCTTTACCATCCAAGAGGGGACTTGATTCCAGAGTATGAGTTTGATAGTATAAAATTAGTTTTATCACAATATTGGGTTGTGACATTTTTTTTCAAGAATACTACAGGGAGAACGTTACACCTCTGCTTTTAATACAAGCCCTCCTACCTACTGTTTATGAGCCAAATAATGACAAGCTAGACATTGATTATGTTGGGAATTGTGCAATTCCTTTTCCACAAAAAAAATATTTGTAAAATATTCCTTCCTCATTCCCTCTCCCACCAGCTGAATCTTGCCTGAGTGTCTATTTTGGTTTTTGGTTTTCTACTGTGTCGCAGAAACCGGTAGACGCAAGTTAGACGTCATGTTGCTGGGCGACATGACATCGCTCAGCAACATGACACACACACACTGTAATGATAAAGTCCAGCGGTGGTCCACAGATAAGAGCCCAAAAATAGAAATGATCATTCTCTCTCTCTGCCTGGCTCCCTGCATGCCCCTCCTCCTGTGTCTCTCGGCCCCACCTCCTCTCACATTCTCCATCCTTGTTGGAAAGCAGCTTCTGCTGTGTGATGTATACGCCCTCCCTCCTCCCTCCCCCCGTTCCTCCCAGGCCCCCCTGGCGTATTTGTTCTGTGATGTTGTGATGATGCTCCCTCTCCGACTGTCCCGGAGGGGATATGGCTGGATTACAAGCGCTACACTGTGATTGGAGGAGATTAGCCACTGCCCCTGCTGAAGAGAAAAAGGAAGTACTCAGGATGACCAAGAAACAGAGTTCATGAAGAGAACAAAATCTCTCTCTCTCTCTCTCTCTCTCTCTCTCTCTCTCTCCCTCTCTCCCTCTCTAGTTGAATGCATTCAGTGTGCAACTGACTAGGTATTCCCCTTTCTCTTTCAAGCTCTCTCTCTTCTCCTCCTTCTCTCTTCATAGTGTTTCCCACATCAACCCCTTCATTTGAACTTCTTCTCCTCTCGTGCTCCTATCCGCACAATGATGTGGCCAGCTGTCATTAGCCATTGTCCTTGTTTATGTTGTCGTTTATCCAGTCGACCATGTATTTTGTCTGCTCCCTCTCTCCTGGCACTGTCCTCTCACTTTCATCCTCTCCTATCTCTCACACATCTCTGGTTCATCAGTCATGCACGATGGGGTGAGGAGGGAATAGCAGTTCTACAACTTTCCAGGGCAGTGGATTCAAACAAGAACCCCATTCTACTATGTGGGAGTACGGGCCGGCGTAGCGATGAGAGACACTGGACAGACACTGGACAGGCTGGCATTTAACAGGCATTCTGTCTGTTGATCAAAGACTGGGGAGAGGACCACGGCACTGGGCGCTAATGGGACCACTGGATGGATGGATCTGCACTAGGAGGAATGGGAATGAAATAGGGTTTTCATGAGTTGGACTCCAGTCAAGACTGTGCTGGCAGCGGCTGGTTCTGATTTGATTGACTCACGGTGACATTAGTGTGGTTGTACAGGGAGGAATTGCATTACTTTTATTGCATGTGGACTAAATAAGTAATACGAGCAGTAAATATTGAGCAGTAAACATATGCTGCACATGAAGAGGTATTTACAGTACATACAGTATGCTCTGTTGAACACAGTGACTAAACAGACACATTTCTATCATGGCTCTGTTGACTTATCAAGTATGATGAATGGAACAGTTTTAGAACAGTCTCTCTCGTTCTCACTCTCTCTCTGTCCCCTATAACCACCCTTTGATGAATCCCTGATGATTTCTGTTCATATGAGAGGACCACATTCAACCAGGATGAAACCCTGAGAAGCAGACCTCTATACTGATTGACAGGGGAGCCCTGTTTCCAGTTGAACTTGGTGTGCTTGTTAGGGAGACCTGACCACTACATGACCACTCTGACCGGTCCCCCTGACCCATGGATCGGTCATAGTAGAGCGGAATGGGCATACCTGGTCAAGGACTTGGCCTCCATGGTCTAGTCGGACGTCATGGTTCTTAAAGGGACAGTAGTATTGGCACTGAATGATAACAACACGGCTGAACCAAATATCCTTCGTTATTTAGATATAGTTTTAATGATATTGAGATAACACAACATTTTAGTGAGCTGTTTAAAATCTATAGCAGATTAAAATGGAATAGTATAACAATAACAACTAGTCAATCATCAAATAGAATTGGAATATGAGTATGAGTAACACACGTTACAGTACATACAGTAGCTACATATACACTATTAGAGAAAAAGGAACCTGAAAGTTCTTCAAGGGTTCTTCAGCTGTCCCCATATCGAGAAGCCTTTGAAGAACCCTTTTTGGTTTCAGGTAGAACCCTTTTGATTCTAGGTAGAACCCTTTTGGGTTCCATCTAAAAACCTTTCTACAGAGGATTCTACAGTACATGGATCCCCAAAATGGTTCTTCTACCTGGAACCGCAGAGTGTTCTACCTGGAACCAAAATGGGTTCTCCTATGGAGACAGCTGAAGAACCCTTTTGGAACCCTTTTTTAAAAACTTTCCCACAGTTCACCTAAACAGTTCCACTGAGATACATGTTTAATTGGTCACTGGAAAAGGGGTTGTTTGGAAATGTATGGAAGCATGCGAAACTGTGTCCTATTCTGAAAGACTGCAAAGAACCCATTACTCCTGCCAATAGTCGACCAATTAGTCTACTCCCTACACTCAGTAAGATATTGGAGGGTATTGTGAGTAGACAAATGTGGGAGTATATTGAAATTATCTGATCTGATTACAGCCAATCAGCATGCTTATCGCAAAAATCATTCCACTACCACTGCATTGGTTGACATGACTGACCAGTGGCTCAATGCTATGGATAATGGCAGGTTTGTAGGTGTACTATTTTTAGATTTCAGTGCAGCATTTGATTTAGTGGATCATGAAATTATTTTGACAAAATTAATGCATTATGGTTTTAAGGAGGTAACATTGAATTGGGTACAGTCATATCTAACTGACAGGAAACAGTCTACCTATATCAATGGTTAGTTTTCTTCCCCTAATGTGTTAAACTGTGGAATACCGCAGGGCAGCTGCCTTGGGCCACTTCTCTACTTAATATACACCAACGACCTTCCCTGTGCCTTGGTTGAAACTCAAGCTACTATATTTGCAGATGATACTACAATTTATGCAGCAAGACAATCGGTTCAACAGGTACAGCAGGCTTTGCAAGGAGATTTGGAGATTATCAGGAAATGGGTTTGCCAAAACAAACTTGCTTTAAACATCAAGAAAACCAAAGTTATGTTGGTCTGTTCAACTAGGAAAAGGCCAAAACAGCATGGGATACAATTAAGTATGGGAGGAGTACAAATTGAAGAAGTGGCAGAAACCAAACTACTGGGAGTGCAGCTAGACAACTGCTTATCATGGTCGTCTCAAATAACTAATCTATGTAAAAAAAAATATTAAAACAGCATGCATAATCAGAAGGATAGCTAAATATTTACCAGGGAAAATCCTTCAGCAAATAACACAGGCATTGGTTGAGAGTCAAGTTAACTATTGTTCGGTGGTCTGGGGAAATGCATCATCTAGTGAAGTTAGGAGGCTGCAGAATGCACAGAATAAAGCAGCAAGGATTGTTTTAAGGCGGAGATATGGTTCTTCTGTTGCAGTCATGCGCAGTGTTCTTGGTTGGTCATCAATCGACAAGATAATTGAAAAAAACATGCTTATCTTATTTTATAATATACATCATTTAAAACGGCCAAGTTCTATTCACAACAGTATTCAGTTGGTAAGAGACAGACATTCCGTAAACACTAGGAATAGATTGTCCACCATCTATGCGTTATCCAGACAGAAAAAATAAATGGCCAAAAGAACATTTCGATTTAGAGCAATAAAGAAATGGAATAAATTAACTGAGCAAACTAGAAACCTTTCAATATATAAGTTTAAACATTATTTAAAAACAATTTAAATATAGTATATAGAAATGTTGTGGGACTATAGTAGATGAAGAATCAATATTTTTTTAGATTGAGTATTTATTGGGTCATTATGCAAGTGTATTATGTATGTTTGTAATAGTGTGTTATATGTGAAAGTGTGTTTGTATTTTAAATTGTATTTTAATGTTAAGGACTCTTGGAAGATTAGTCCAAGGGACTAAAAGAGTCCTAAAACAGTAGTAATAGATAGGGCCATGAGAATCACTCAGTGCAGGCATTTTACATTTTTAAAGCATGAAACACACCAAGAATCTCACTGCCGATAGACTGCCGATAGGTACTTATCACAGTGGGAGGCTGTTGCTTCTCTTGTTAGAACAAAAGTGGTACCAGTAGAGACAAATCTACCGATTGTACTTGTAGAATCGCAATGCTCGTCAGTGGCCAATAACTTGACTTTGAGCCAATCAGAGAGCACGAATCCCCACGTGGGGAGGCAAAAACAAAAATGGATAAAAGAGGACATTTTCTGAGTAGGCTACATCCACAGATGAGCCAGTCACACTTCATATGCAATGTAGCCTTGGGTATGGTAGCTAGCTAAGTGTACAGACGCAATGCACACAACACTAAAGACTTCCTCTAAGCTAGCTAACTATTGTAGCTAGTATTGATATTATCATTAAATCACAATGGATTAGCTAGTTAGCATGAAACAGCTGCCTTTGTTAGCTGCTGAGTTAGCTAGCTAGTTATGTCACAGATAGAACATTGAGACAGATATTTCACTGGATGTATAAATGTGAAGCATCCGGTTGGCATTTCCACTGATCACCAAATATGGTAGTGAGAGGAAGCCCACAGAGGGACAAGATGGAGCGAGGTAGATTTTGGCCGACATTCTACATTCTCATCGATTAAACATTTGATCTCAATACAGTTTTCTATTCCCAAAACTAGAATCTGTTATGAACAGATTGGACTATGTTTTGTAAACTTTAAAAAATGTGCGCAGTTTAGAAGGAGTGCAAAGGCAAATTGAGTTACCGCACTTCAGAGTAGGCGTCCCCTATCAGAAATATGCAGATGCATACTAGAACGCACCAATAGGATAGCGCTAGCGCGTACTTGACTCTGCCCACCTCCTTGCCTGTTCTGCCCACTACGACCCATTGGAAACGACAAGCTGTGGTCTATCTTAGTTTAGTTGTGAAAATCTTTGGCTATGTTGCGCTACCTAGTGAATATGCTAACGTTAGCTAGCTAGCTAAACATTTGACTATGGGCTGGCACTGGCAGTATGGGATTATGGAGAGGGAATTATATTGTTTCTTCGTCATATTGCTAGGTAGTTATCTAACTGTGGCCATCAGGCTAGTATCAACAAGGGCTTTCTAAAAAATAGCAGCATTAGCGCAGAATGATTGGAATCTAGACCATAAGCAATAAGCATGGATATGCACCTTCTGGTTTGGAGTAATTTAACAAGGCTGGCTGATTACTTCAAAGGTCTTTGCAGTTTGAACACAAAAGAGATTGACTGCGGACACAAACGTTTGACAATCCTACCGGTGTGTCTGAGTTTTAAGGGGAAAGTCACAAAGGTGAGCGCATGCCCATGTGCACACACACACACACACAGGTACGTGTATTAACACACACACACGTACACACACACACACACAAGCACATTCATATCACAAGCATCATTAGGTAAAAGGACATCAGGGCAGAGCCTCACACTTCATTGGACATAGTGTGTTTGTATGTGTGTGTTTGCGTGAATGTGCCTGCATGTGTGTGTGCATGTGTGTGTTCTCCCCCTCAACCTTCCCCTAGCACACAGGAGTACAGTAGTAAAAATAGCTCTCTCTCTCAGCCCACTGGCTGCAGTCTGAGCAGCAGCAGCTGGAAGAGGCCCCCTCTTCTCCCCAATCTTCCTTTCTCACTCTCCCTAGCCCTCTCTCTTTCCCCTCCCCAAATCTCTCTCCTTCCTATCTCCTTACTTCTCTGCTCCTTCCCTTCCCCATTTCTCTCCTCCCCCTCTCTCCTGCTCGCTTTCTCTCTTTCTCTCACTCTCTCTCTCTTTCTCCTTCCCCCTCCCTCCTGCTCTCCCCCTCTCTATCTCTCCATCTCTCTCTCTTTCTCCTTCCCCCTCCCTCCTGCTCTCCCTCTCTCTATCTCTCACTCTCTCTCTCTTTCTCCTCCCCCCTCCCTCCTGCTCTCCCTCTCTCTCTCTCTCTCTCTTTCTCCTTCCCCCTCCCTCCTGCTCTCCCTCTCTCTATCTCTCGCTCGCTCTCTCTCCTTCCCCTTCCCTCCTGCTCTCCCTCTCTCTCTCTCTTTCTCCTTCCCCCTCCCTCCTGCTCTCCCTCTCTCTATCTCTCCTAGCAGAGTGCACCGTCATTGTTGCTCCTAGCATTAGAGAACAGCAAGGGGATCAGGTTGCTGATGCTGAACATGGGGAAAGTGTTTCTGTCTTTTTAGCATTTAGGCTACTATTTAGGCTATCTATTCTCTTTATGCAACGCTCACATCTGTCTGGCCTATCATCTATCACCACGAAGATACATCCCATCCATCTGAGGATACACGTCTAGCCCTCAGCCCTCGCTCATAAATCATCTGTCTGGCCTATCATCTATCACCACGAAGATACATCCCATCCATCTGAGGATACACGTCTAGCCCTCAGCCCTCGCTCATAAATCATCTGTCTGGCCTATCATGTATCACCATGGAGATACATCCCATCCATCTGAGGATACACGTCTAGCCCTCAGCCCTCGCTCATAAATCATCTGTCTGGCCTATCATGTATCACCATGGAGATACATCCCATCCATCTGAGGATACACGTCTAGCCCTCAGCCCTCGCTCATAAATCATCTGTCTGGCCTATCATGTATCACCATGGAGATACATCCAATCCATCTGAGGATACACGTCTAGCCCTCAGCCCTCGCTCAAAAATCCTCTGTCTGGCCTATCATCTATCACCATGGAGATACATCACATCCATCTGAGGATACACGTCTAGCCCTCAGCCCTCGCTCATAAATCATCTGTCTGGCCTATCATGTATCACCATGGAGATACATCCAATCCATCTGAGGATACACGTCTAGCCCTCAGCCCTCGCTCATAAATCATCTGTCTGGCCTATCATGTATCACCATGGAGATACATCCCATCCATCTGAGGATACACGTCTAGCCCTCAGCCCTCGCTCATAAATCATCTGTCTGGCCTATCATGTATCACCATGGAGATACATCCAATCCATCTGAGGATACACGTCTAGCCCTCAGCCCTCGCTCAAAAATCATCTGTCTGGCCTATCATCTATCACCATGGAGATACATCACATCCATCTGAGGATACACGTCTAGCCCTCAGCCCTCACTCATAAATCATCTGTCTGGCCTATCATCTATCACCACGAAGATACATCCCATCCATCTGAGGATACACGTCTACCCCTCAGCCCTCGCTCAAAAATCATCTGTCTGGCCTATCATCTATCACCATGGAGATACATCCCATCCATCTGAGGATACACGTCTACCCCTCAGCCCTTGCTCATAAATCATCTGTCTGGCCTATCATCTATCACCACGAAGATACATCCCATCCATCTGAGGATACACGTCTACCCCTCAGCCCTCGCTCAAAAATCATCTGTCTGGCCTATCATCTATCACCACGGAGATACATCCCATCCATCTGAGGATACACGTCTAGCCCTCAGCCCTCGCTCATAAATCAAGAGACGGGTGAAAATTAAGAGTCTGACTTTTTTTATCCCCCTTTTCCTTCCCTCCCTTCGTCCTGCCTCTACCAATCGCTGATTGTTTTTTAAACGGCTCTAAGTAAAATCGTGAGGACGGTCCCAATAGTGATGGAGTCGTTTGGAAGAATGATAAAGGGATAAGCGATAGAGGAGTGACAGATGTGTGCCACTGACCCCAAAGGGAAGCTGACCCTACCCCTCCCTCCCGCCCTCCCTCCCAACCTCCCTCCCTCCCTCCCGCCCTCCCTCCCAACCTCCCTCCCTCCCTCCCTCCCTCCCTCCCTCTACTTTCAGAGATCACATCACTCTCTTATGTGTAAATCAGGCTCATGTCAATAACACTATCTAGATCCCAGTAAGTGTTTGAAGGAGAGATGAAAGAGACAGTCTGAATGCCACACTTGCTGTAAAGGAAAAGGGCAGGAGAGGAGGGATGGCAGGATGAGGAAGGTGATTTGTGAGAATAGTTGCCATGGTGACTCTGACATCACTGAAGGCGTAGGCTTGAGTGCTCACTCAATGGGAGTTTTGTTTGTGTTGAAGGCAAAAAATACACTCTAGAGGAGAGAGAGAGAGAGAGAGAGATAGCTTCAGTTATTTTTTAACCAGGTAGGCCAGTTCTTATTTACAACTGCGACCTGGCCAAGATAAAGCAAAGCAGTGAGACAAACACAGAATTACACATGGGTGGGCCTCCCGGGTGGCGCAGTGGTTAAGGGCGCTGTACTGCAGCGCCAGCTGTGCCATCAGAGTCCCTGGGTTCGCGCCCAGGCTCTGTCGTAACCGGCCGCGACCGGGAGGTCCGTGGGGCGACGCACAATTGGCCTAGCGTCGCCCGGGTTAGGGAGGGCTTGGTCGGTAGGGGTGTCCTTGTCTCATCGCGCACCAGCGACTCCTGTGGCGTGCTGGGCGCAGTGTACGCTAGCCAAGGTGGCCAGGTGCACGGTGTTTCCTCCGGCGCATTGGTGCGGCTGGCTTCCGGGTTGGATGTGCGCTGTGTTAAAGAAGCAGCGGCTTGGTTGGTTGTGTATCGGAGGACGCATGACTTTCAACCTTCGTCTCTCCCGAGCCCGTACGGGAGTTGTAGCGATGAGACAAGATAGTAACTACTACAACAATTGGATACTACGAAATTGGGGAGAAAAAGTGTGTGCAAATGTATACAAATTGTAAATAAGAATTTGTTCTTAACTGGCTTGCCTAGTTAAATACAATAAAATATCAAGACCTGCCACTCAACAGTCCAAGGATGCTGAGAATAATCCCATCTCTTCAACATAACTTGAGAGACAGCGATGTCAATACTGGGGGGAAAAAGTGTGGGGAATTGGGGAATTGCAATGTGGCAGTTTAAATTATTATTATTTTTTGGTATCCAATTGGTAGTTATTAGTCTTGTCTCATAACTGCAACTCCTGTACAGACTCAGGAGAGGCAACAATCGAGAGCCGTGCCTCCTCCAAAACACAACAAAACCAAGCCGCACTGCTTCTTGACACAATGCCCTCTTAACTCAAAGCTAGCCACACCAATGGGTCAGAGGAAACACCATACACCTGGTGACCGTGTCAGCATGCACTGCGCCCAGCCCACCACAGGAGTTGCTAGTGTGCAATGGGACAAGGACATCCCTGCCGGCCAAACCCTCCCCTAACCCAGACGACGTTGGGCCAATTGTGGGCCGCTCCATGGGTCTCCCGATTGCGGCCGGCTTTGTCAAAGCCTGGACTTGAACCCAGAATCTCTAGTGGCACAGCTAACACTGAGATGCAGAGCCTCAGACCACAGCTAGCACTGAGATGCAGAGTCTCAGACCACAGCTAGCACTGCGATGCAGAGTCTTAGACCACAGCTAACACTGAGATGCAGAGCCTCAGACCACAGCTAACACTGAGATGCAGAGCCTCAGACCACAGCTAGCACTGCGATGCAGAGTCTCAGACCACAGCTAGCACTGAGATGCAGAGCCTCAGACTACAGCTAGCACTGAGATGCAGAGTCTCAGACCACAGCTAGCACTGAGATGCAGAGCCTCAGACCACAGCTAGCACTGAGATGCAGAGCCTCAGACCACAGCTAGCACTGAGATGCAGAGCCTCAGACCACAGCTAGCACTGAGATGCAGAGTCTCAGACCACAGCTAGCACTGAGATGCAGAGCCTCAGAACACAGCTAGCACTGAGATGCAGAGTCTCAGACCACAGCTAGCACTGAGATGCAGAGCCTCAGACCACAGCTAGCACTGAGATGCAGAGTCTCAGACCACAGCTAACACTGAGATGCAGAGCCTCAGACCACAGCTAGCACTGCGATGCAGAGCCTCAGACCACAGCTAGCACTGAGATGCAGAGCCTCAGACCACAGCTAGCACTGAGATGCAGAGTCTCAGACCACAACTAACACTGAGATGCAGAGTTTCAGACCACAGCTAACACTGAGATGCAGAGCCTCAGACCACAGCTAACACTGAGATGCAGAGTCTCAGACCACAGCTAGCACTGAGATGCAGAGCCTCAGACCACAGCTAACACTGAGATGCAGAGTCTCAGACCACAGCTAACACTGAGATGCAGAGTCTCAGACCACAGCTAACACTGAGATGCAGAGTCTCAGACCACAGCTAACACTGAGATGCAGAGTCTCAGACCACAGCTAGCACTGAGATGCAGAGTCTCAGACCACAGCTAACACTGAGATGCAGAGCCTCAGACCACAGCTAACACTGAGATGCAGAGTCTCAGACCACAGCTAACACTGAGATGCAGAGTCTCAGACCACAGCTATCACTGAGATGCAGAGTCTCAGACCACAGCTAACACTGAGATGCAGAGTCTCAGACCACAGCTAACACTGAGATGCAGAGCCTCAGACCACAGCTAACACTGAGATGTAGAGCCTCAGACCACAGCTAACACTGAGATGCAGAGCCTCAGACCACAGCTAGCACTGAGATGCAGAGTCTCAGACCACAGCTAGCACTGAGATGCAGAGCCTCAGACCACAGCTAACACTGAGATGCAGAGTCTCAGACCACAGCTAGCACTGAGATGCAGAGCCTCAGACCACAGCTAGCACTGAGATGCAGAGTCTTAGAACACTGCACCACTCTGGAGGCCCTGTCATTTTTATTTCTACAAGTACTTTGACGAGGGAGGCATAAAATGGTATTGAATTGATGTTGAAGGAAAAGTACATTGTGGACACACACACACACACACACACACACACACACACACACACACACACACACTCACACTGCAAAAGGACATCAGGGCAGAGCCTCACACTCTGGACCTTGGCACCGGTTCACCGCTGCTACCGATTGGCTGTAGTGGCACCAGTTAGCCGTGAGCCAGGCTTGGATTCCCTGTCGACACGGCCCCCCGGCGCACCACCACGACTGGTCTGCCGACGAATACTCCATCCGCTGTGCCTTCAACCGGCCTCCGTCGGAGGGCTGCTAACTTTAAACGCAGTGTAGCCCGAGTGCTAGCGTAGTGGCGGCTCCCCTGTTCCATCTACTGCTGCCCTCTGGACACTATGATCACTTGGCTACATAGCTGATGCCTGCTGGACTGTCCATTAATCACGGTACTCCATTCTGTTTATTTATGTTTTATTTGTCGGCCCCAGCCACGAACTCAGGCTCTGTGTGTAGTTAATCCGACCCTCTCTGCCTAGTCATCGCCATTTTTACCTGCTGTTGTTGTGTTAGCTGATTAGCTGTTGTTGTCTCACCTGTTGTTTTAGCAAGCTCTCCCAATCAAGACCTGCGATTACTTTATGCCTCGCTGTATGTCTCTCTCAAATGTCAATATGCCTTGTATACTGTTGTTCAGGTTAGTTATCATTGTTTTAGTTTACAATGGAGCCCCTAGTTCCACTCTTCATACCTCTGATACCTCCTTTGTCCCACCTCCCACACATGTGGTGACCTCACCCATTACAACCAGCATGTCCAGAGATACAACATCTCTTATCATCACCCAGTGCCTGGGCTTACCTCCGCTGTACCCACACCCCACCATACCCCTGTCTGCGCATTATGCCCTGAATATATTCTACCATGCCCAGAAATCTGCTCCTTTTATTCTTTGTCCCCAATGCTCTAGGCGACCAGTTTTGATAGCCTTTAGCCGCACCCTCATACTACTCCTCCTTTGTTCCGCGGGTGATGTGGAGGTAAACCCAGGCCCTGCATGTCCTCAGGCACCCTCATTTGTTGACTTCTGTGATCGAAAAAGCCTTGGTTTCATGCATGTCAACATCAGAAGCCTCCTTCCTAAGTTTGTTTTACTCACTGCTTTAGCACACACTGATGTCCTTGCCGTGTCTGAATCCTGGCTTAGGAAGGCTACCAAAAATTCTGAGATTTCCATACCCAACTATAACATTTTCAGTCAAGATAGAACTGCCAAAGGGGGAGGAGTTGCAGTCTACTGCAGAGATAGCCTGCAAAGTAATGTCATACTTTCCAGGTCCATACCCAAACAGTTCGAACTACTAATTTTAAAAATGACTCTCTCCAGAAATAAGTCTCTCACTGTTGCCTCCTTCTACCGACCCCCCACAGCTCCCAGCTGTGCCCTGGACACCATTTGTGAATTGATCACCCCCCATCTAGCTTCAGAGTTTGTTCTGTTAGGTGACCTAAACTGGGATATGCTTAACACCCCGGCAGTCCTACAATCTAAGCTAGATGCCCTCAAACTCACACAAATCATCAAGGTACAACCCTAAATCTGTAAACAAGGGCACCCTCATAGACGTTATCCTGACCAACTGGCCCTCCAAATACACCTCCGCTGTCTTCTTTTTTTTTTTTTTATTGATTTAAAAAAAAATGACCCCTTTTTCTCCCCAATTTCGTGATATCCAATTGTTGTAGTAGCTACTATCTTGTCTCATTGCTACAACTCCCGTACGGGCTCGGGAGAGACGAAGGCTGCTACCTCCGCTGTCTCCAATCAGGATCTCAGCGATCACTGCCTCATTGCCTGTATCCGCTACGGGTCCGCAGTCAAACGACCACCCCTCATCACTGTCAAACGCTCCCTAAAACACTTCTGCGAGCAGGCCTTTCTAATTGACCTGGCCCGGGTATCCTGGAAGGATATTGACCTCATCCCGTCAATTGAGGATGCCTGGTCATTCTTTAAAAGTAACTTCCTCACCATCTTAGATAAGAATGCTCTGTTCAAAAAATGCAGAACTAAGAACAGATATAGCCCTTGGTTCACTCCAGACCTGACTGCCCTCGACCAGCACAAAAACATCCTGTGGCGGACTGCAATAGCATTGAATAGTCCCCGCGATATGCAACTGTTCAGGGAATTCAGGAACCAATACACGCAGTCAGTCAGGAAAGCAAAGGCCAGCTTTTTCAAGCAGAAATTTGCATCCTGTAGCTTTAACTCCAAAAAGTTCTGGGACACTGTAAAGTCCATGGAGAACAAGAGCACCTCCTCCCAGCACCCGTCTTCATCGACCTGGCCAAGGCTTTCGACTCTGTCAATCACCATATTCTTATATTCTTATCGAGACTCAGTAGCCTCGGTTTTTCTAATGACTGCCTTGCCTGGTTCACCAACTACTTTGCAGACAGAGTTCAGTGTGTCAAATCGGAGGGCATGTTGTCCGGTCCTCTGGCAGTCTCTATGGGGGTGCCACAGGGTTCAATTCTCGGGCCGACTCTTTTCTCTGTATATATCAATGATGTTGCTCTTGCTCTTGCTGCGGGCGATTCCCTGATCCACCTCTACACAGACGACACCATTCTGTATACTTCTGGCCCTTCCTTGGACACTGTGCTATCTAACCTCCAAACGAGCTGCAATGCCATTCAACACTCCTTCCGTGGCCTCCAACTGCTCTTAAACGCAAGTAAAACCAAATGCATGTTTTTCAACCGTTCACTACTTGCACCCGCACGCCCGACTAGCATCACCACCCTGGATGGTTCCGACCTAGAATATGTGGACATCTATAAGTACCTAGGTGTCTGGCTAGACTGTAAACTCTCCTTCCAGACTCATATCAAACATCTCCAATCTAAAATCAAATCTAGAGTCGGCTTTCTATTCCGCAACAAAGCCTCCTTCACTCACGCCGCCAAACTTACCCTAGTAAAACTGACTATCCTACCGATCCTCGACTTTGGCGATGTCATCTACAAAATAGCTTCCAATACTCTAATCAGCAAACTGGATGCAGTTTATCACAGTGCCATCCCTTTTGTTACTAAAGCACCTTATACCACCCACCACTGCGACCTGTATGCTCTAGTCGGCTGGTCCTCGCTACATATTCGTCGCCAGACCCACTGGCTCCAGGTCATCTACAAGTCCATGCTAGGTAAAGCTCCGCCTTATCTCAGTTCACTGGTCACGATGGCAACACCCACCCGTAGCACCCGCTCCAGCAGGTGTATCTCACCGATCATCCCTAAAGCCAACACCTCATTTGGCCGCCTTTCCTTCTAGTTCTCTGCTGCCTGTGACTGGAACGATTTGCAAAAATCGCTGAAATTGGAGACTTTTATCTCCCTCACCAACTTTAAACATCTGCTATCTGAGCAGCTAACCGATCGCTGCACCTGTACATAGTCCATCGGTAAATAGCCCACCCAATTTACCTACCTCATCCCCATACGGTTTTTATTTATTTACTTTTCTGCTCTTTTTATCACTCCAGTGTTAATCTGCTAAATTGTAATTATTCGCCTACCTCCTCATGCCTTTTGCACACAATGTATATAGACTATTTTTTCCCCCTACTGTGTTATTGACTTGTTTATTGTTTACTCCATGTGTAACTCTGTGTTGTTGTCTGTTCACACTGCTATGCTTTATCTTGGCCAGGTCGCAGTTGTAAATGAGAACTTGTTCTCAACTTGCCTACCTGGTTAAATAAAGGTGAAAAATAATAATAATAATAAACACTCACACTCACACACACACACACGCACACACACACACACACATGGTACACTGACAAGCCCCACAACTGGACACAGTCATAGCCCGTAACAATAGCTGCAGTGATGTAACTCAAAGGACTCTTTTAATTTCCCCTCTTTCTCATCAATACAGAAATTGCAGCCATTGAATTGTCTCTGCAGGGAACCTGGGAGATGTAGTTTGATGTAGTTTTTGTGTCTCTGACTTGCAGGGGGTTGACTTTTTTTGTTTGAGTGTTTTGTGTCCCGTTGGTTTGGATTTAAAATGAATACATCTTCAAGTAGAGTGTTTGCTCCAAGTATAACATCTGTTCTTCCATTTATTGGAATACACAACCTGAGCTTCAACCCCAATCTGGGGACAACAGTGAATTAATCTACACTCACCAAATGAAAACTATTTTTGTCACCTTTAGGCACCTTTCTCTGTTTGTTGCACCCTCGTCATAGAATACTGTCGCACTATTATATCACATGCTACAGATGTAGGATTTTAATTTGAGCCAGTTTGCTACAGCAGGAGAATAATCCTGCAGCAACAGGAAATGTGAATTATTAATTTAAAAAAAAAATTCATAAAGGAAATTACAGACTTCAGAAGACAAATATAGTACAAGTTTTAATTTCCTGCATTGCAGGAGGATCAAATTAAGATCCAACATCTGTATAACAACTGCTTGCCTAAACGTTGGTTCCCTAACTGCACTAACAAAAGGTCATAACCTTGTTCTCTTTTCCTCCCTCTTTATTGATTTCCCCCGTATCTCTTTCTCATCCCACCAGTTGTTGCCTAATGCCTGTAGATACCACCAGCAGCACCAATGGGTCAAACTAAGACGTGTTCGTGTCACGTGGATTTGCGGTCCTCGCGGATGGAGACACTAGTGTCCCAGTGACACGGATAACACGGGCAGTGAGATGACACCATATGCGTGTCACTGGGGATCAAGGGTGAGATGTATGGAAACACTGTGTCATACCAGAGCAAGGTCGTGTTCATGTGGCACTAAACAGAAGAAAAAGGAATGAAACTGCTTTTCTCCGGTGTGTCCTAATGTATACGACCCTGGTCTTGTGACAGTGTTTAGTTGTGGGCTTTCTTTAGCTGCTGCTGAGAAGATTAAGAGAGGGATGGAGGAGGGGGAGGGAGGGAGGATGGGGTTGCCGGGTCATGTGATTTGGTTGGATACTTTTGGGGGTGACTTTGGAACATCCCAGACTATATGTGGTAAACAAGAGTGTTTGATTGATTGAGTCCCCCTTATCGACAATGAGTGAAATTCGCAGTCAATCAATACTTAGACCTTGTTGAAAACTTGATATAGTTTTAACATTCAAGCTGGACATATTTGTGTTGTGTGTGTTGTGTGTGTGTGTGTGTGTGTGTGTGTGTGTGTGTATGACTAGGATACAAGCTATCAGTCTTTCAGCAAAGAATATACCACTGAGAGAGAGTACCACTTAGTCTGCTATTTCAGACTGCCATTTGAGAGAGAGAGAGTACCACTTAGTCTGCTATTTTAGACAGCTATTTGAGAGAGAGAGAGAGAGAGAGAGAGAGAGAGAGAGAGAGAGAGAGAGAGAGAGAGAGAGAGAGAGAGAGAGAGAGAGAGAGTTTACTTTGAATTCTTCCTATTTGCCAGATCCCTCCCACTGTTTCATTTATTACCTGGTTTTGCGATTCTTATTCATAACCAGTTCAGACGCCATCTGATAATTTCTCACCTATTGGTTCCATGAGGCAGAAGCTGAATGAATGAAGGGAGGGAATGTGATGTACCCATTTAACTATGCATCACCTTACCTGCCGTGATCAGGTATTGTATCTGTTTCCAAAACAGGCAGAATTATTATTATGGCACGACTTGCCCTGCTGGAGTCACATGGTCATTGTCGGCATGTGTGTGTGTGTGTGTGTGTGTGTGTGTGTGTGTGTGTGTGTGTGTGTGTGTGTGTGTGTGTGTGTGTGTGGCATGGGCTGATAAGGCCGTGAGGGACTTAACATAGACCCTTGACACTTTCTCTGAGTGTTAATCTGAGAGAGGAAGAGGCTGGAAGGTGCTGCAGACACACGCACACACACACACACACACACACACACACACACACACACACACACACACACACACACACACACACACACACACACACACACACACACACACACACACACACACAAGGGAATTATGAAATGTCAATGTGTCAGCTCCAACGTGATAGCCCATGGGGCAAAGTGTGTCTGGACACAAAAGCTTGTGTAAACAAAAGTGCCTTAGGAATTAAATGTCCCACACATAGAGCTACATACCACATACATAGAGCTACATACCACATACATAGAGCTACATACCGCATATCTACATACAACACAGCTATACAACACTTACATGGAGCTAAATACAATAATATGTGGGTTTTTATCTGAACTAAGAAATACCTGTTGTATTCATTCAAGTCAAACCCCACACTGTAGCTATAAAGGTACTGCAAAGAAATACTGCACATTTCGTCTGACAAGGTGAACGATGTGAAATCCTGGAGGAAGGAGAGAAGTGATGTGTCATGGCCGACCTGACTCAAGTCTAGTTCAGCTCGTTTCGGGGTGAGGGTTAGAGAGAGAGAGAGAGAGCCAGAGACAGAGCCAGATGACATCACTGAAACCAAACGCCAGACTGTTCTGATTCTTATCTCCAGGACAATATAACACCGGCACTGCCAAGAGGAATGGAAAAGGAAAAGGGACATCCAGCTGAAGTTACCAAACGGTTAGTCATTGTCAGTGACATTATTTGCAAAGTGGAGCAAGAGACCAACTGTGTCATATGTTATGATAATGTTGAGATAGGTATTACACAGTTGGACTAGATTATCAAAACCTTCTTATACACACATTGTGAAAATGTGTCTCAATGGAGACATGATACACATCAGATTTAATCGGTATGGTGGGCAAAGAAAAAACCTGCAGATAAGATATTACATTCTCTCAGTATCTCAATATCTCAGTAGTTTGGTATTATGAAACAAATGTTCTTTGCCTAAAATAACTAGGATGGATAGAGGGCCATTGGCGTGTCATCTTCTGTGACTAATACAGCAAAACAGCACTCTTCAGAAGTCTCGTTGGCAAAGACACAACATACTGCATGGACACATACTAGTGGACGAAAACAACCTAACATCAATACATAAAATGCCTTCTAAACCCATTGTATGTAGAATTGGAATAGAAATTAGCTCTTTGAAGCCATATAACAATCCATATAATTTACTCAGGACTTTCTACTCGTCTGCCATACAAAGTAAATGCCGGTTGCCTATAAAATGCTGATGGAATTTGAGAGGGAGAGGAAAGCCTGGCTGGATTTGTTAAGCTCCTCTCTCTGTGGGTGTCTTGTTAGTCACAATGTAAAACCTGGTCTAAATCACAGTTGTTTACCAGGTGGGGGGTTACATCAGATTTACACCGATGTCACAATTCTGACATCACACACCAATGTAATGTAAATTTGGTTCTGTCCTTTTCTAGGTACATTGATAAGACTAAGTATTGGAATATTGATTGTAGTAGAAACAGAATAGCTGCAGGATCAAGTGTTATAACCTTGTCACAAGGGATGCTAGAGAGTAGAGTAGTCACAACACTAGAACGTCCCAAACCAATATCCGTAGTTTATGAAGCCGTCTTCCAACCTCACACAGTCTCCTTTAGAGGTAGATGACATAGATGTGGGTGCTTAACCGCTCCATCTACAGTACATGGATTAGAACACACACACTTTGTATTTTCCTCTCCTGGATGTGATTACATTGTGAGGCGGGGTGAGTGATGTGTGTGTGTATGGATGAGGTAGACTATCAGATTCACTGGGTGTCCATGTATTATTCCATTGTATTGAATACAAAGCAGCTTCATCCCAGCACCACAGCCAAACAGGTGTTCATCCTCCTCTTCTCCCATCCTTCTCCTGTCCCCGTTGTTGTCTCCCATCCCTCTGTTCATCTATCAGACGCAGACAGCCTCTTTTTACTTTTCATTTCTCCCAGGTCATTTTGAATGGGTAATATGATATGCACATTAAAATTCACACTGACTTTGATAAGTAGTCTCTCTGTTGATGCGTTTTCTTTCCTTGGTGTTCTTCATGGTCTGTTTGGTCTACTCTGCTACTTCACTGAAATGAGACAGATAACAGAGTTGTCGTCTCTCTCTCTCTCTCTCTCTCTCTCTCTCTCTCTCTCTCTCTCTCTCTCTCCCGTTAAAACCCAGTCCTTGCCCTCAGGCTACTGTAACCCCATCGCTCCTCACGTTCCCCAGTTTCAGACTACTGTACCCCCATCCCTCCTCACATCCCATAGTCTGACTACTGTACCCATCCCTCCACACATCCCCCAGTCTCAGACTACTGTACCCCCCCATCCCTCCTTACATCCCCCAGTCTCAGACTACTGTACCCCCATCCCTCCTCACATCCCCCAGTCTCAGACTACTGTACCCCCTTCCCTCCTCACATCTCCTAGTCTCAGACTACTGTACCATCCCTCCACACATCCCATAGTCTCAGAATACTGTACCCCATCCCTCCTCACATCCCCCAGTCTCAGAATATGGACCCCTCATCTCTCCTCACATCCACCAGGCTCAGACTACTGTACCCCCATCCCTCCTCACATCCACTAGTCTCAGACTACTGTACCCATCCCTCATCACATCCCCTAGTCTCAGAATACTGTACCCCCATCCCTCCTCACATTCACTAGTCTCAGACTACTGTACCCCCTTCCCTCCTCACATCTCCTAGTCTCAGACTACTGTACCATCCCTCCACACATCCCATAGTCTCAGAATACTGTACCCCATCCCTCCTCACATCCCCCAGTCTCAGAATATGGACCCCTCATCTCTCCTCACATCCACCAGGCTCAGACTACTGTACCCCCATCCCTCCTCACATCCACTAGTCTCAGACTACTGTACCCATCCCTCATCACATCCCCTAGTCTCAGAATACTGTACCCCCATCCCTCCTCACATCCCCTAGTCTCAGACTAGTGTACCCCCCTCCATCCTCACATCCCCTAGTCTCAGACTACTGTACCCCATCCCTCCTCACATCCCCTAGTCTTAGACTACTGTACCCCATCCCTCCTCACATCCCCTCGTCTCAGACTACTGTACCCCCATCCCTCCTCACATCCCCTCGTCTCAGACTACTGTACCCATCCCTCCACACATCCCCTAGTCCCAGACTACTTTACCCCCTCCCTCCTCACATACCCTAGTCTCAGACTACTGTACCCCATCCCTCCTCACATCCCCTAGTCTCAGACTACTGTACCCCATCCCTCCTCACATCCCCTCGTCTCAGACTACTGTACCCCATCCCTCCTCGCATCCCATAGTCAGACTACTGTACCCCCCATCCCTCCTCATATCCTCTAGTCTCAGACTACTGTACCCCCATCTCTCCTCACATTCCCCAGTCTCAGACTACTGTACCCCCATCCCTCCTCATATCCTCTAGTCTCAGAATACTGTACCCCCATCCCTCCTCACATTCCATAGTCTCAGAATACTGTACCCCCATCCCTCCTCACATCCCCCAGTCTCAGACTACTGTACCCCCTTCCCTCCTCACATCTCCTAGTCTCAGACTACTGTACCCATCCCTCCACACATCCCATAGTCTCAGACTACTGTACCCCCATCCCTCCTCATATCCTCTAGTCTCAGACTACTGTACCCCCAACCCTCCTCACATTCCCCAGTCTCAGAATACTGTACCCCCATCCCTCCTCACATCCCCCAGTCTCAGACTACTGTACCCCCTTCCCTCCTCACATCTCCTAGTCTCAGACTACTGTACCCATCCCTCCACACATCCCATAGTCTCAGACTACTGTACCCCCATCCCTCCTCATATCCTCTAGTCTCAGACTACTGTACCCCCAACCCTCCTCATATCCTCTAGTCTCAGACTACTGTACCCCCAACCCTCCTCACATTCCCCAGTCTCAGAATACTGTACCCCCATCCCTCCTCACATTCCACAGTCTCAGAATACTGTACCCCCATCCATCCTTACATTTCCCAGTCTCAGAATACTGTACCCCCATCCCTCCTCACATTCCCCAGTCTCAGAATACTGTACCCCCATCCCTCCTCACATCCCCCAGTCTCAGACTACTGTACCCCCTTCCCTCCTCACATCTCCTAGTCTCAGACTACTGTACCCATCCCTCCACACATCCCATAGTCTCAGAATACTGTACCCCATCCCTCCTCAAAACCTCTAGTCTCAGACAACTGTACCCCCCCATCCCTCCTCACATCCCCCAGTCTCAGAATATGGACCCCCCATCTCTCCTCACATCCACCAGGCTCAGACTACTGTACCCCCATCCCTCCTCACATCCACTAGTCTCAGACTACTGTACCCATCCCTCCTCACATCCCCTAGTCTCAGAATACTGTACCCCCATCCCTCCTCACATTCACTAGTCTCAGACTACTGTACCCCCATCCCTTCTCACATCCCCTAGTCTCAGACTAGTGTACCCCCCTCCATCCTCACATCCCCTAGTCTCAGAATACTGTACCCCCATCCCTCCTCACATCCCCCAGTCTCAGACTACTGTACCCCCTTCCCTCCTCACATCTCCTAGTCTCAGACTACTGTACCCATCCCTCCACACATCCCATAGTCTCAGACTACTGTACCCCCATCCCTCCTCATATCCTCTAGTCTCAGACTACTGTACCCCCAACCCTCCTCATATCCTCTAGTCTCAGACTACTGTACCCCCAACCCTCCTCACATTCCCCAGTCTCAGAATACTGTACCCCCATCCCTCCTCACATTCCACAGTCTCAGAATACTGTACCCCCATCCATCCTTACATTTCCCAGTCTCAGAATACTGTACCCCCATCCCTCCTCACATTCCCCAGTCTCAGAATACTGTACCCCCATCCCTCCTCACATCCCCCAGTCTCAGACTACTGTACCCCCTTCCCTCCTCACATCTCCTAGTCTCAGACTACTGTACCCATCCCTCCACACATCCCATAGTCTCAGAATACTGTACCCCATCCCTCCTCAAAACCTCTAGTCTCAGACAACTGTACCCCCCCATCCCTCCTCACATCCCCCAGTCTCAGAATATGGACCCCCCATCTCTCCTCACATCCACCAGGCTCAGACTACTGTACCCCCATCCCTCCTCACATCCACTAGTCTCAGACTACTGTACCCATCCCTCCTCACATCCCCTAGTCTCAGAATACTGTACCCCCATCCCTCCTCACATTCACTAGTCTCAGACTACTGTACCCCCATCCCTTCTCACATCCCCTAGTCTCAGACTAGTGTACCCCCCTCCATCCTCACATCCCCTAGTCTCAGACTACTGTACCCCATCCCTCCTCACATCCTCTAGTCTTAGACTACTGTACCCCATCCCTCCTCACATCCCCTAGTCTTAGACTACTGTACCCCATCCCTCCTCACATCCCCTTGTCTCAGACTACTGTACCCCCATCCCTCCTCACATCCCCTCGTCTCAGACTACTGTACCCATCCCTCCACACATCCCCTAGTCTCAGACTACTGTACCCCCCCTCCATCCTCACATCCCCTAGTCTCAGACTACTGTACCCCCCTCCCTCCTCACATCCCCTAGTCTCAGACTACTGTACCCCATCCCTCCTCACATCCCCTAGTCTCAGACTACTGTACCCCCCATCCCTCCTCACATCCACTAGTCTCAGACTAATGTACCCCATCCCTCCTCGCATCCCGTAGTCAGACTACTGTACCCCCCATCCCTCCTCATATCCTCTAGTCTCAGACTACTTTACCCCCATCTCTCCTCACATTCCCCAGTCTCAGACTACTGTACCCCCCATCCCTCCTCATATCCTCTAGTCTCAGACTACTGTACACCCAACCCTCCTCACATTCCCCAGTCTCAGAATACTGTACCCCCATCCCTCCTCACATTCCACAGTCTCAGAATACTGTACCCCCATCCCTCCTTACATTCCCCAGTCTCAGAATACTGTACCCCCATCCCTCCTCACATTCCCCAGTCTCAGACTACTGTACCCCCATCCCTCCTCATATCCCATAGTCAGACTACTGTACCCCCCATCCCTCCTCATATCCTCTAGTCTCAGACTACTGTACCCCCATCCTTCCTCATATCCTCTAGTCTCAGAATACTGTAACCCTATCCCTCCTCATATCCTCTTGTCTCAGAATACTGAAACCCCATCCCTCCTCACATCACCTAGTCTCAGAATACTGTACCTCCTATCCCTCCACACATCCCCCAGTCTCAGACTACTGTACCCCCCATCGATCTTCACATCACCTAGTCTGACTACTGTACCCCCATCCATCTTCACATCACCTAGTCTGACTACTGTACCCCCATCCATCTTCACATCACCTAGTTCTTTCACACTTCTCTATTTATCGTACTTTTACCCCCCCCCCCCCTCCCCATCCCCCTGCTTTCTTCTCCTGCTCCACATACAGGAAGGAAAGAATAGCAGAGACTTTAGGTCAGAGTCTAAGGGGACTAGTGGGTAACTTCATCCTACTCGTCTCTTCTTACTCAGGACATTGCTTCAGTTTGAGGATGCTATGGAGGAGACTGCCATGTCATTAGATAGTGGCAACTCACAGTGTCTTCTATATTAGCAAAGCTGCTAGTCTGACTTACTGTAACTATTAGAAATGGGACGCATTCTTCATTAAGTTAATTTAATAGCTAGTAAGGGTTTATGCAGAGTTTAAAAACAACAGCTTAGTTTTGAAATGAGACACGATTTCTAACATCTGACATAAAAAAGCTGTCTAACTATTTGCAATTCCGCAACATCTATAAAGCTAATACGTGATCCAGCTACAGATGTAGAAAATGATCAGAAAGAAAATGTTGAGTTCCAATAAATAATGTGACATCATACATCTTCACCACTTGAAAAGGTGACAGTATTTCACATGAATAATAGAGAGGTCATTAAATGTGTCAGGGGGATAGAAAAATAGCCCTGATTCATTTCACTACCAGGTAAGCAGTACATGATAAATACAGTGGCCTACCTCCTCAAACACTTTCTTTAATCACAAAAGTAATCAATCTATCTTTTTTCACATAAATATATGACTTCATCTGAAAATGTACCATCCACTTTATTATTAGCTATAGGAAAATCACATTTACAATAATTCGGAATATCTCTCCCGCCGTCCCCCCCACCCATGTACAAACTATGTGAGCTTCTCAAATGGAATGTCTTGCTCTATTTCTTTTGAAAACATACTCTTTAATCTCATTATGTTCTGTCATATGATGAAGGTTTGTATCCTCAACATGCCTGCCATTGAAAAGGAAAACAGAATAAAAAGTATTCAGATATCACATGGTTGGTGTGGTGTCATTCATTACTGTAAACAGTTCTGAGGACTCCCTGAGAGTATTCACCATATCTAACCTAATTCTAGGAAACCTAGCTGTCGCTAAACTTGCCCTATTTTTCACTTCTTGATCAAAAAGCTATTTTGCTGCAGACGTCTTTGATCTGTCATTAGTCGGGTGATGCTGTTAGGACTAAAACTGATCTGTCATTAGTCGGGTGATGCTGTTAGGACTAAAACTGATCTGTCATTAGTCGGGTGATGCTGTTAGGACTAAAACTGATCTGTCATTAGTCGGGTGATGCTGTTAGGACTAAAACTGATCTGTCATTAGTCGGGTGATGCTGTTAGGACTAAAACTGATCTGTCATTAGTCGGGTGATGCTGTTAGGACTAAAACTGATCTGTCATTAGTCGGGTGATGCTGTTAGGACTAAAACTGATCTGTCATTGGTTGGGTGATGCTGTTAGGACTAAAACTGATCTGTCATTAGTCGGGTGATGCTGTTAGGATTAAAACTGATCTGTCATTGGTTGGGTGATGCTGTTAGGACTAAAACTGATCTGTCATTGGTTGGGTGATGCTGTTAGGACTAAAACTGATCTGTCATTAGTCGGGTGATGCTGTTAGGACTAAAACTGATCTGTCATTGGTTGGGTGATGCTGTTAGGACTAAAACTGATCTGTCATTGGTTGGGTGATGCTGTTAGGACTAAAACTGATCTGTCATTAGTCGGGTGATGCTGTTAGGACTAAAACTGATCTGTCATTGGTTGGGTGATGCTGTTAGGACTAAAACTGATCTGTCATTGGTTGGGTGATGCTGTTAGGACTAAAACTGATCTGTCATTAATTGGGTGATGCTGTTAGGACTAAAACTGATCTGTCATTAGTCGGGTGATGCTGTTAGGACTAAAACTGATCTGTCATTAATTGGGTGATGCTGTTAGGACTAAAACTGATCTGTCATTAGTCGGGTGATGCTGTTAGGACTAAAACTGATCTGTCATTAGTCGGGTGATGCTGTTAGGACTAAAACTGATCTGTCATTAATTGGGTGATGCTGTTAGGACTAAAACTGATCTGTCATTAGTCGGGTGATGCTGTTAGGACTAAAACTGATCTTTCATTAGTCGGGTGATGCTGTTAGGACTAAAACTGATCTGTCATTAATTGGGTGATGCTGTTAGGATTAAAACTGATCTGTCATTGGTTGGGTGATGCTGTTAGGACTAAAACTGATCTGTCATTAATTGGGTGATGCTGTTAGGATTAAAACTCTGTCATTGGTTGGGTGATGCTGTTAGGACTATGACTGATCTGCTTTGCTGTGACAGACAGATACTATTTAACATGGAGGACAGGCCTCATTATGACATCACAGATCACATCACCTCATGCTACTGTTAATTATCTATCCTGTTGCCTAGTCATTTACCTATATGTACATATCTACCTCAATTACCTTGTACCCCTGCACATGGACTCGGTACTGGTACCCCGTGTATATAGCCAAGTTATCTTTACTCATTGTGTATTTATTCATTTTGTTATTATTTTAAAAATGTTCTCTCTGTATTGTTGGGAAGGGTCCATAAGTAAGGGTTAGGGTTAGGTTTTAGAGTTATGGTTAGGTTTTAGAGTGAGGGTTAGGTTTTGGAGTGAGGGTTAGGTTTTAGAGTGAAGGTTAGGTTTTGGAGTGAGGGTTAGGATGTTCTCTCTGTATTGTTGGGAAGGGTCCATAAGTAAGGGTTAGGTTTTGGAGTGAGGGTTAGGTTTTGGAGTGAGGGTTAGGTTTCAGAGTTAGGGTTAGGTTTTAGAGTGAGGGTTAGGTTTTAGAGTGAGGGTTAGGTTTTAGAGTTAGGGTTAGGTTTTAGAGTGAGGGTTAGGTTTTAGAGTTAGGGTTAGGTTTTAGAGTGAGGGTTAGGTTTTAGAGTTAGGGTTTGGTTTTAGAGTTAGGGTTAGGTTTTAGAGTTAGGGTTAGGTTTTGGAGTGAGGGTTAGGATGTTCTCTCTGTATTGTGGGAAGGGTCCATAAGTAAGCATTTCACCTGTTGTTTATGAAGCATGTGACAAATAACATTTTATTTTATTTGACACATTTGATCCCAATCAGATTTTCATGCCTCGCTCACTCTATTCCTCCATCTCTCGATCTGTTTATGGTATTCACTCCTCCTTCCTTTCTACAGAGTCATAGGGCAAAGACAACAAGGAAAGGAACAAGGAAATACAAAAACAAAGTAATCTTGTATGCACAGAAATCACTGTTACACAAAAATGTAATGTACTAGGGCCCTAGAAAATCCTTGTTGCAGAGAACGCGGACGGAATCACGGAATCCAGACATTAAATCGAAATTCAGCAATATTCAAAAATGTATAGAACTTTGTAGGAAATCTCCTCATTTTTCAGCTGGTCATTCAGTACAGCACCATTTCTGTTTCCATTCAATTGAACATTCCAGGACGTACAAACGTACTGAACGCAGCCCAGGAAGGAAATGCCCTTCAGGTCAGTGTGTGCGCTGTCACCGTGTGTGTGTGTGTATGCTTATTTGCCTATGTATGTGTGTCTGTGTGTGTGTGTGTGTGTGTGTGTGTGTGTGTACAGATGTAGGATCTTTATTTGAGCCAGTTTGCTACAGAAGGAAAATAATTCTGCAGCAATAGGAAATGTGAATTATTATGTGGATTATAATGAATACACATATTTTGTAGGGGTTGATAAATCTTTCCTAAGGGAAAATCAAGTCTTACATTTCAAAGTGGAAATTACAAACTTAAGACGCCTTTTCAAATACACTACACGTTTCCTGCAACAGCGGGATCAAATTAAGATCATACATCTGTATATGCTACATGTGTTAACCTCTTGACTGTTCCCTGTCGTAACTCAGGAGGGAGCGAGACCTGCATGGAGAGCATTAGCCAGGGCCTCGTGGGATTCACTGTGTCCTGGCCTGGCTGTAGTAGTCAGTGAGTCAGTGTGTTATTACTAGAACTGTAGACCCAGCTGATGCAGATGTTATCTATTCACACATCAGGAGTGTTTGTTGTGTTCTGTGAGCAGTGTGTGCATGTTTTTAGATGTGTGTGTAAGGCCAACAGAAGCTATGACGCATAGGAATAGGGGTAGTGACGTGTGTGTGTGTGTGTGTGTGTAAGCCTGTGCATGTGCATTTTTGTGTGTGTGTGTGTGCGTGCGTGTGTGCGTGTGTGTGAAGTGTGTGTGAAGTGTTAGCTCTACCTGAAAAGCAACACATGCTTTGATTGCTTACTCTGTGTACCCTTTTAAGGTCAGAGGGAAAGAGACATAATTACATATACTTCTCCATTGGGTTATTGCATGAATGCCAGATGCCTAAACATGCAGTAGATGAGGAATTCATTCAGGATGTAATCAAAGCTATGGCAGATGAGAAGAGCTCTTAACTAAAACCTACGGTAAGATACTGTAGATATAAGAGCTATTTTGTAGCTCCCACTTCTGTCACAAGAAAATCAATAGGAAGGTGACCTGCATTGTTTTTGGTTGAAACTGGGCCATGATCCGTTTGTGCATTTCAGCAAGCCTTCTTTAGATTTACAGATAGGGAATGTGTCTATGTTGACTGTGTCCCAGTCAGTGCTCCGCTGTCTGTGAATGATTTATCGAAGAGGCCAAGTCATTTATTTCATTTTTTAAACTTTATTTAACTAGGCAAGTCAGTTGAGAACAAATTCTTATTTTCAATGACGGCCTAGGAACAGTGGGTTAACTGCCTTGTTCAGGGGCAGAACGACAGATTTTTACCTTGTCAGCTCAGGGATTCAATCTTGCAACCTTTCAGTTACAAGTCTAAAACTCGAACCACTAGGCTACCTGCCATTATAAAGGCAGCCAGCTAAGTTCTCCTGGTGCTGCTGCTGTCGTGGAAACTGATAACATAACCTTGGCGTTTGCATGTTCTGTATCATGTAAGTCCTTGCAAGGCGTAAGTGTGTGTATTTAAGAGAGAGGAAGAAAGGCAGAGAGAGAGTGTGTGTGCGTGTGTGTGGTTCTGACTATGCACGTGCTGAGCCTGACTGCAGACTTGTGATGTGTTCTATTTAATGAGTAACCAAACATAGTGACAGCCTGTTCAAGAGGTGAGAGAAGGAAATGTTTTTTTCTCAGTGACACAGTAAAATATCAGGGTTACCCATTTTAAAAGTAACCTTATTTAACTTTAAAGTAACTCAGTCATAAAAGTCTAGTTGTCTACCTTTATTTTATAAAATACCCTTGGCAATCAGTGGCCCTGGTGCCAGCCCTGATACTGTATATGTCACGCCCTGACCATAGAGAGTCCTCTGAATTCTCTATGGTGGTTTAGGTCAAGGTGTGACTAGGGGGGGTTATCTAGTATTCGTTTTTCTATGTTGGTGGTTTGCATGGTTCCCAATTAGAGGCAGCTGTTAATCGTTACCTCTAATTGGGGATCATATTTAGGTAGCCTTTTTTCCCACCTGCCTTTGTGGGATATTGTTTTGTGTTAGTGTGTTGAGCACTACGACGTCACGTTCATTGTATGTTAATTGTTTTCTTAGTTTCACTTTACTAAAATATGTGGTACTCAAATCACACGCCTTGGTCCATCCTTCATGACAATCGTGACAGTATATTACCATTAATCTCATTCATATCTAGAGTACCATACAATACAACACCTTTGCTATGAGACTTGAAATATAGCTCAGGTTCATGCTGTTTCCATTGATCATCCATTGAGTCCACCTGTGGTAAATTCAATTGATTGGCCATGATTTGGTAAGGCACACACCTGTCTATATAAGGTCCCACAGTTGACAGTGCATGTCATAGCAAAAACCAAGCCATGAGGTTGAAGGAATTGTCCGTAGAGCTCCGAGACAGGATTGTATCAAGACACAGATATAGGGAAGGGTACCAAAACATTTCGGCAGCATTGAAGGTCCCCAAGAACACAGTGGCCATCATTCTTAAATGGAAGATGTTTGGAACCACCAAGACTCTTCCTAGAGTTGGCCACAGGCCCAAACTGAGCAATTAGGGGAGAAGGGCCTTGTTCAGGGAGGTGACCAAAAACCTGATGGTCACTCTGACAGAGCTCCAGAGTTCCTCTGTGGAGATGGGAGAACCTTCCAGAAGGACAACCATCTCTACAGCACTTCAACAATCAGGCCTTTATGGTAGAGTGGCCAGACGGAAGCCACTCCTCAGTAAAAGGCACATGACAACCCGCTTGGAGTTTGCCAAAAGGAACCTAAAGGAATCTCAGACCATGAGAAACAAGAACAACTCAGCCAGGGTCAATCCATCTAACATGTCAACTCAGGGAAAGTGCTTGATTGGACACACTGAATGAAACTGCGTGTGTGGACGTGTTTAACTATTCTTGTGGGGACCAGAACTAAAGTGTGTGTGTGTGTGTGTGTGATCCCACTGTCCTTGATGCGCTCCATAGCTATGCCTGTCACAGCTTAATGTTGTCCTTTTGTTTTTCCTGCTACAGTAAAAAATGATGTTTCTGTTGCGCATCAGAGACCATTAAGTCGTCACAGACCCAGTCACGTCGTCACACTCCTAACCCCTCCCCCCCACACTCCTATCACCCTCTCCCAGCCGGCTGTGACGTGACAGACAGGGAGTCAGGGAGGACAGCGGTGGGCTACAGTACAACTGCCGTACAACACTCTGTTTATTCCCATCTGATTTTATTAAACAAAAAAAAATTTAACTAGGCAAGTCAATTATAGGAAGCACTACCACAGCCTAACCAAGAGGCAAAACACAGCAACACTATAAAAACAATGCGTCACATTGTCATAGTTTAGCTAACACTCCTGCTAGGGACCTACACAGCAGAGGAGGCTGGAGGGAGGAGCTATATGAGGGCGAGCTCATTGTAATAGCTGGAATGGAATGAATGGAATGGTATCAAATACATCAATCATATGGACACCACGTGTTGGATCCGCTCCATTCCAGCCATTACAATGAGCTCCTCCCACCAGCCTCCTCTGATACACAGTCAGTCCATACTAAACTTGGTCTGTTGTGAGAAGCTTGATTACCTCTGCTCCCCCCTTTCCCCTTCTATTCTCCTTTCCTCTTCCTCTTCTCTCACTATTCCTGGAGGGAGGGAGAGCAAAGCGAATCACTTTGAAGACTAATTGAGGATTAAAGACCTTAAAGCACCGTGCCACTTCTTCAGGGTAACATGTACCAGAAGAGGCAGTGAGGGGAAAATACAGCATGTTATAGGATTACACCTAAGACAATATCCCTAAGACAATCAGATGGCTTCTTTGTCTCAGCAAGACACACATACTGTTTACACACGTCAGCCTGACCCCCCCCCCCCACACACACACACACATCACAGGAGGCTGCTGAGGGGAGGACAGCTCACAATAATGTCTGGAACGGTGCAAATGGAATGTCTTCAAACACGTGGAAACCATGTGTTTGATGAATTTGATACCATTCCACTATTCCGCTCCATCCATTACCACAAGCCCGTCCTCCCCCAATTAAGGTGCCACCAACCTCCAACCACACTCTATAAACACACTAATTTACCACATTTACCATGCGCATGTATACGCAAACGTACCCACATATCAATGACATGATACACAAACGTACCCACATATCAATTACATGATACGCAAACGTACCCACATATCAATTACATGATACGCAAACGTACCCACATATCAATGACATGATACGCAAACGTACCCACATATCAATTACATGATTGTTTTTGTTTAGAAACAGTCAAATAATTCAGAATTCCAAGACAGTTGTAATTTTTGTGCGAACACAAATCAAAATGTTATGGACGGCTGTGAGGCCAACATGGAGGTAGTTTAGTATGCTGGAGTGTTATGGACGGCTGTGAGGCCAACATGGAGGTAGGTTAGTATGCTGGAGTGTTATGGACGGCTGTGAGGCCAACATGGAGGTAGGTTAGTATGCTGGAGTGTTATGGACGGCTGTGAGGCCAACATGGAGGTAGTTTAGTATGCTGGAGTGTTATGGACGGCTGTGAGGCCAACATGGAGGTAGTTTAGTATGCTGGAGTGTTATGGACGGCTGTGAGGCCAACATGGAGGTAGGTTAGTATGCTGGAGTGTTATGGACGGCTGTGAGGCCAACATGGAGGTAGTTTAGTATGCTGGAGTGTTATGGACGGCTGTGAGGCCAACATGGAGGTAGGTTAGTATGCTGGAGTGTTATGGACGGCTGTGAGGCCAACATGGAGGTAGGTTAGTATGCTGGAGTGTTATGGACGGCTGTGAGGCCAACATGGAGGTAGGTTAGTATGCTGGAGTGTTATGGACGGCTGTGAGGCCAACATGGAGGTAGGTTAGTATGCTGGAGTGTTATGGACGGCTGTGAGGCCAACATGGAGGTAGGTTAGTATGCTGGAGTGTTATGGACGGCTGTGAGGCCAACATGGAGGTAGGTTAGTATGCTGGAGTGTTATGGACGGCTGTGAGGCCAACATGGAGGTAGGTTAGTATGCTGGAGTGTTATGGACGGCTGTGAGGCCAACCTGGAGGTAGGTTAGTATGCTGGAGTGTTATGGACGGCTGTGAGGCCAACATGGAGGTAGGTTAGTATGCTGGAGTGTTATGGACGGCTGTGAGGCCAACATGGAGGTAGGTTAGTATGCTGGAGTGTTATGGACGGCTGTGAGGCCAACATGGAGGTAGGTTAGTATGCTGGAGTGTTATGGACGGCTGTGAGGCCAACATGGAGATAGGTTAGTATGCTGGAGTGTTATGGACGGCTGTGAGGCCAACATGGAGGTAGGTTAGTATGCTGGAGTGTTATGGACGGCTGTGAGGCCAACATGGAGGTAGGTTAGTATGCTGGAGTGTTATGGACGGCTGTGAGGCCAACATGGAGGTAGGTTAGTATGCTGGAGTGTGTAGCTCCAGGACTTCTTTGGCTCTGGTCCTGGAGAGCACATGACCATGGAAACCTCTGAGTTGTTTGGAGTATAAACAGATTGGAGGCCTTGCCAAGCCAAGGCCTCTGAGCTCTCTGTGCAGTACACTCTATCTCTCTGTACACTGTATGCATGCCACCAAGGTGTAGATCAAGACTCTGATCAAAGCTCAGTTGGTTTTTCCTGCCTAAAAAGTTAAGTGTATGATTCATGGAGGACAAACTGATCCGAGATCTGTGCCAAGAGGGCAGCTTCTATCTAAAACCCACCTGTCAAATAATGTGTCCTCCCTATCTATATGGTCAGACTGAGAAGCTATTGTAGACCTATTATAAACCCAATGTCCGACATCCACAACCACCTTTGGATGTCTTTATGCGTTTACAGCTCCCAATCCCCGACCTGCCTGCACTACAGCATGTGATTTTGCTTGTGTTCATGCTTGGCAAACCTAAGCATTTAAAGTATATAATGTATAAAAGTCCACTATAAGCCAACCAGAAGCCACTTGCTTCCTCTTCACAACCATATTATGCTGGCATAGGAAGAGGTTATGTGATGTAATACTGGTGTTACTGTGGAAGTAATACTTCCATGGATTTGTGTAGTGTCTGTTATGGTAGCACGAGGCTAAGGAATGACAAGCCAGCACTACACATCATGTGAGGCTATTACACACCAGCAATAATCAACTTCTCACCAAAGTCTTTGTGTGCAGTTATAGCTTTATTGTTACCTGCATTTAGAACATTAACTATAACAGTTATCAATGTAGTTGCATTACAAATGTCACAAATGTTGACAAAACACTTTTAAGGAACACAAAACAATTATTGTGGTGATGTTGATGCGCTTGTGTGTAGGCCTGCGAGGTGTTACAGTACACACACCTGTTATGCGTCCCCCCACAAGGTCTTAGTCATGGTAAATGCCAGATATGTGTGGTAAAAGATTACAGTCCTGGGTTTAACATGGTAGTGAATGTGTGATAGGGTTAACAGCATGGAAAACTACTGGCCTTCTGAGCCTGATAGGTGCATAATGTGAAGAGCAATGAGCAGTATGCACATTATTCTTATTGGTGGTAACACTTTACATTGACGTTTCCTTATTATAGAGTAATTACATGCAATAACAACAACATAAGAGATCGTGAAGATACCTACATTTTGTTGAATGGAAAGAGTTTGTTTTGCATTACGGTCAAACCATTGTGTAGCCATTTATACAGGGTTGAGTACACGTTTGCTTACATCAACCAGAGCTCCGTAGCTAATGTATATTTAGCTATGTACAATTGAAACTCGAGAGTGCCCTGTCCACCCAGGTATGACGTGGGCTGCTACATCAGCACCTTGGATACGGGCACACCATTCACCAAAGAGCTCCTGCCCCGTTTTTAGCCAATCAGCGGAGTGTTTTCTCGATAGGAGATCAACCCCACCCCCTTCGCTTCCAACATTATCGTTCCGCTTTGGGAATGTCCTTTCCGACAGAGCTGTAGATTTGACTGAAATTTCCAAATGCAACCCCCGTTTCTTTTACTCATCATTTTCGAACTGCCATTCTCTGATCTAACAGATTGTGTTTGCTCTAGCATGGTAATAACGCATGGTTATTACGGTTTCATGGGTGAGAGTGTATTCAGCTCAACAAATTGCTCGCTCATTATTTTAAAACATGTCAAATAAATAAGTCGGAAGCACTTGGCAATACCAGTTAACCTATTGGAATGCAAGTATTCCGTATCATAGCCTTGTCGAGGCAATAGGGGAGATATATCTCGGCTGAAATGATTGATACGCTGATCTAAATCATGTTGGATGTCAAGCAAAGGCATATAATCTATCAACTATGCATCACTGAAAATACATAATCAAAATATACTATATGCAAATGACATAATTTAGCATATGTCTGACTTCATAATCGATATATTTTTGTCTGCTGTCAGAGACATAGGAAAAGTGTGACGCAAATGTTCTTGTTATGGGCGTCTCTTCATTTTTATGCCTTGGATTGACAGTATAACTAACCAATACACTTTCGAGTTTGTACATTTCCAGCAGGCTGGATTCCCCAATTTGACCAATTGCAGGCCCAGATTTGGTGCTCGTATTGTTTTGACCTCTGAAACCGCATCACCGCCTACCTCGTGCCCATGGCGGAGGAAAGCTATAAATATAGGCGCATGACAGCCGACTGGGACGAAGTTGTAAAACTCCCAGGTAGAAGGGAAACATTCTGCAAGCCTGCTGAAAGGGGAAAACGCCAAACAACCTAAAAATCTAAACTAAAGCAAAATAAATAACGATAACCTATCGACGTCTACACGTACTGGAATACTTTTTTATGTTAATATTATATTATATGTGAAGAAAGTATTTATATCTACCCTACACTTCTATTTGCACTAACGGTACTTCAAAACTACTGAGAATCTTTTATTTTGTACGAAAAAGTAAGTATTGCTTTTGGCTCAATTACTCTTTGCGTGTTCGATTGGATATCCATCGATCATCTATAGCCCAGTATTCTTGATGAACTATTTACCCCCGATTATATCGCAGGGGATTTTAATCAAGTTGATTTGCTGCGTCAGTCCCTGAAGTTAGGGAGGGGTAGCCTAACTAACTGAAGCGTGTGTGGGAGAAAGAAAGACGGGATATGAGCTAAATAGTCATCTACATTTGCTTGACTATCAAGACTGACTGTCAAATTATTGAAAGAAGAAACTTGCGGAGAAGCAATAGGCTATGCATGGAATTGTGTTAATCTCTTTTTTGGCCCAGTTATTAAATCTCCAGGTCGTAAAGAATTAATAGTATATCAAGTGGTAATTTATAGGTCCGCAGAAAGGTAGCTGCTCACACTGCCTCAAACGAACAAAACCATCCGCTGTAGGGCAGAAAACCGTCTATTTCGTAATGACCGAGTATGATTGTTTATTGGATACAGCTTATTTTGCATTTTCTTCTGTACTTGGCCATATCCAAAATGAATAGACTAGTTGTTACATTTTGCTAACCCGTTTATGTCGACACTGTTCCGATAATAGCAACTCCTAACCTTTATATCCCCTGCCTCGCCTAGTCGACGTTTACTGCTACATTTTAATCAGCATACTAAGTAGTGCGAGTTGAGAGCCGCCAATCTGATACAATATTTACAGGGTACATTTTTCTATCGCCAGCCTGATTGCTAATATGTAACTGTTCTGTAAAAAAAAGTGCAGTATGCCTTTCCGAATGTAACTGCGACTCTGTGACGTTGGCAACATTGTAACGAGGCTAGCTATTTATTATGTAACACGATCAGTTCTAGTGCTTCTCTATAGCTTCGTATAGAAAAAACAGCACAGCTCTTTCTGTGTGGAGATTTCTAACATTCTGAAAATCGTTTTCATCTACTGTGAAATCTTTAGGTTGTTCATGTTGAGTTGTAGATATGCAGACAAATTCACTAGATCCCCCTTGCTTATCATGGCTATTTATACATTAGGTCGTTCTGTTCCATAGCGTGACATTGCATCGTTAAAGATGATTCAGGCTATAGACCTTGATACTGAATACGGCATTGTTCGGGAAAGCGCTTGTAAGTAAGGGTTTCACTACTGTTTTACACCTGCTGTATCCTGTGCATGTGACAAATAAACGTTGCGACTTGAAACAAGACAGAGAAGAGGTGAACGCTTGATCCGTCATAGCATACTAGTTGATTTGAGTGTTCAGACGGACTGCAATTCTATTCTAGATGTTTCCCTCGGGAAGTAAAGGGTTAACGTTTAAAGGGCATTCTATTGCATTCCTTTACAAAGTCTGCAGTAGTAGACTCAACCTCAGTCAAGTAGGCGAGGACATTGCCACCCACATCTTTGAGAAGTGTTGCCTATTTACAAAATGTTGTCCAATTATACCTAATGTTACTGAAGTAATGCAAATTCTTCATGGCTTGTATCTAGTGGAGGGATGGTTCATGCCTTTTAATGTCTTATTGTTTTGCATATCTGTCTGAACAATACGCTAATCATTTTTTATCTTTCTCTTTTTTCAGGAAAAAACAACGCTCAACCTTGTGGAAGAACGCCTCTTGCGACTAGTTTTTAGAGCAGTTCCACAAAGCTCTAGTTCCTTTTGCCTGGTGTTGACCCAACCCATCACACCCTACCCTGCCTGGAAGCACCTACGCCACCCACCACAGATACGTAAAGCAACTCAACAGGACGCAGCTGCCGACACCTCTTCTCGCGCCCGGAGCAGTTCAGCAGCCAGCTATGCAGCTTGAAATCCAAGTAGCCCTCAACTTCGTCATCTCCTACCTTTACAACAAGCTGCCGCGGCGACGGGTCAACATCTTTGGCGAGGAGCTTGAGAGGCAGCTCAAGGGGAAGTATGAGGGCCACTGGTACCCAGACAAGCCATACAAGGGCTCTGGATTCAGGTGCATCCACGTAGGGGAGAAGGTGGACCCGGTGGTAGAGAAGGCAGCCAAAGAGAGTGGCCTGGACATTGAGGATGTGCGCCACAATCTGCCTCAGGACCTCAGTGTGTGGATCGACCCCTTCGAGGTATCCTACCAGATCGGGGAGAAGGGGCCCGTCAAGGTGCTGTACGTGGACGACAGCAATGAGAGCAGCCCCAGTGGTCTGGAGCTGGACAAGGAGATCAAGAACAGTTTCAACCCTGAGGCCCAGGTCTTCATGCCCATCAGCGAGCCTGTGGTGGGCCCCTCTCCGACTTCCAGCTCGCCCTCGCCTCCCTTTGGCCACTCGGCTGCTGTCAGCCCCACCTTCATGCCACGCTCCAACCAGCCTTTAACCTTCACCACCGCCACCTTCGCCGCCACCAAATTCGGCTCCACCAAAATGAAGAGCAGCAGCCGCAACAACCAGAACGGCAACGGTGGCCAAGGCGGGCAGGGCCAGAAGGTGGCCCGCACCTCACCCACCAACCTGGGCCTGAATGTGAACACGCTGCTGAAGCAGAAAGCCATCTCCACCTCCATGCACTCTCTGTACGGGTTGGGCCTGGGCCAGCAGCAGGCCTCAGCCCTCAGCCCCAACGCCAAGGAGTTTGTGTTCCCCAACCTCCAGGGCCAGGGGAGCCCGAGTGCCCTATTCCCCGGTGACAGCTCCCTCAGTCTCAGCCCGCTGCAGTACAGCAATGCCTTCGACATGTTTGCGGCCTACGGAGGTCTCAACGACAAGTCCCTTATGGACGGCTTGAATTTCAGTTTGAACAACATGCAGTATTCGAACCAGCAATTCCAGCCAGTGATGGCCAATTAGTACACAGATACTACAGTACTAGTACACAGAAATGACCAGAGATATGTGATATGGGGGAAAAAAAAGACTAAACGCACATCAAAATAAAATAGGAAACACAATTTCCAGGAAAAATTGAAAGTGACTTGTTGTCGACTGTAAGATCTGTGTTCAAGTCCAAGCGCATGAGCCTGAGGGTGAAATGACTTTGTCCCCTTGAGTTATCTTTTTTTACGATGAAGCTTGTAGTACAAGATGTCCAAGCTTGGTTACCTAAACTTCGACATGCATCATTATTTCTTTTGCCAACCAAGCACAGAAATGATTTTTTACGGGACTGTTTTAAAGATAAAGAAGAAAAACAATACAAGTCATGGCCTCTTTCAGTATTTAAGACATAACTGGACATGCCAATTTTCCAAGGATTGGCATTAATAAGTGGGATTTCCTGGTCTTTTTTCTAATTGTATAATTTAATTTAGTACAGAGTTTGTAAAATATCAGAGTATATATTGTTTCTACGACATGGTACTGCATTTATATCTTTTTACTACTACAGTGATCCGTGATGGCTGCAGCGACTTTAGGTTCTTTTTTTAATGAAATTGTGAAATGAATCCCTCTAAAAAACATTGACTATTCTAAAGATTGTGTACAGAATATTCCATAGTGGTGGGATTTAAGAATATTTGCTTTTTTGAAAAACAAGAGTTGTATTTTCTGTTAAGAGTTTAAAGATTTTTGCTATATTATGGACAAAATGTAATCGTATATTAATTTTGTACCTACATTGTGCAATACTTGATAAAACAAACGGTATAACAAAGTATTTGGAGTCAGTGTCTTACATGTTAAGCTGAACTGATCATTTATTAAGTTTGTATTAAAAAGCTTGAAAATATCCCCTGGTCTATCTTCTCATTGGTAGTCTGGTCTTGTTGATTGGACAATGGACATATGTATGAAGGCAATATTATCTAGTTTTCCATATGCCATTGAATTGTTCAGTACACACACTTTATCATAACCATAGGAGTCCTAGCCTATCCTTAAGTGTCTAATTTACCTCTGGTCAGCATACTCCTGGTGCACTGGCTCAAGACCTTGCTCTCGACACATGGCTCAAACCTGCAGTGTAACTTGTCATTTGCAAAGGCCTCGCATAATATAAAGTACTGACATGTCAGCATGGTGCTATTGGTAAGACTGCACCGTTACACATTAATATTCTATACATGGTAGTCTTGGGCATATCAAATGGGCATATCGAAGGGTTCTGTATTCTTATTGCTGTGAATCAGGGTGAACGTTAGTGTTCTGTGCTATTGTCTAGAATTACCAGTGGGGTTTTCCTTGACAAAACAACTTAACAGTTTTATACATTTCCATCAACATTTAAAACCTAGCTACGCAAAAAGAGCCAACGAGGATATTCCCTTTTTACCGGAGATTTGATATACCCTGCACATGTATTCCATTCTGACTGTCTATGTTATCCTCAGCCTTCTGCTGGTTCTGAGTCTACATACTACGGTGGAGTCAGTCCATGTGCTTCCTGGGCCTATTAGGCATATGGATAGTGGGGTTAAGCCTGCTGTCATCCCAGACCTTAGCATGTCACCTCTGTGTCAGTTAGCCTACTGAGAGCTGAGGTGTTTATATTAGTGCACTGTACATGTTAGCTCTACTAGCCAACAGGCCCGTCTTTGAACGCTGCAGCCTGCCAGTTGTTTAGTCAAATAATGTTTTAGAATGCAAAGATGTGTGTGGTCTCCAGAGTAAATTCAGTCACATTTATTTTTGGGATAACACTTTTATTTCCTACCCTTCATCTATACTGATTTTGTAGTGGATCTACTGAGCATTTTGGGTACTATAGTATAGCATAACAATAGCCACTTTGAAGAGGCAGCAAAGGCTTCTACACAGTGGCCAACTGCATGCTATTCTAAATGCTCTCAATCATTTTTCACCCAGTGTCCTGAGGTGACGGATCATTGGATAACTATGATTGCTGACTTGTGATGACAATATTAATCTCATGGAATGAACAGAATGAGAATGAAATTCTTATGTGATTAATGCTGGTCTGAAAAGGAAGTGTATGTTGCTTGTTTGATTCTTCCAAAAGTGATCTATGTTGAGGTCCTGTTGGGACTATTCATGTACTTGGTATAATGGTTTCAACCAGAATGGATTGTCTTCTGTTTCTGTTTCTCATGTTGTTGTTGCTGCCACTGCTGCTGGTGTCATAATTAAGCAATTAGGCCCGAGGAGGTGTGGTGTATATAACCAATATGGCTAAGGGCTGTTCTTCTGTACAACACAACGAGGAGTGCCTGGACACAGCCCTTAGCCGTGGTATATTGGCCATATACCACAAACCCCTGAGGTGCCTTATTGCTATTATAAACTGGTTACCAACAGTAAAATCAAATGTTTTGTCACACCTGTGGTATAAGTTCTGGTATACCACAGCTGTCAGCCAATCAGCATTCAGGGCTCGAACCACCCAATTTATAAGTAGAACTAACATGCCGGTGGGTACACAGAGAGCACTTTAACCCTGGTGGCATACCACGATCCTCGGAGGTTAGCTCACCAAGTATCTGCGCACTGTTGCCTGTCAGCTGCACTTGGTAGATTGGCCCTAATAAAGTTCACAGATGGTTTTGGATATACAGTAAGTGTGTGTGTGTGTGTGTGCATGCACTTGTACGTGAGCATTTGTGTGCACATGTGCTTGTAATAGAAATATGTGTGTTGGGGACAAGCAGTTCTGGGGATGCCTTTGATGGATTATCACCCTGCTCTGCTCTCCTGAGCCTCGTCCGTCTGGTCTCCCCCCACAGGCTCTAGTATCACTGGACGTCATCACCCCCGCTCTGATTCTAGGAGAGCGAGAGAGGGGGGACAGGGAGGGATGGGGAAGAAAGGGAGGGAGGAAGAAAAAGTGACTAGGCATAGAGGGAGAGAAAGGGGGTCAGAGAGAGAGAGAAAGGGGGTCAGAGAGAGAGAGAAAGGGGGTCAGAGAAAGAGAGAGGGGGTAGAAACAGGGACAGAGAAAGAGGAGGGATAGCAACAGAAAGAGAGTGTGAGAGAATGAGAGCTGGCGGCATCATTGATGTAATCCAGACCCTATACATGGTAGTCAGAGCTGCGGCCGTCAGAAAAACAGGTGGAGCTTTCTGTTGAAACGAGCAGACATGGAGTTATGTAAATGTCCTTCCAGTTCCCCAGCTCTAAGTCATGCAGCCTCCATGTCTGGAGCCACATTAAATGAGTTGATTGAGCAATGACAACCCACCAGGTACAGTTCAAAGTATTTTTGATGTTGTCAACTAATGTCAATTCAACATGAAATCAACCAAAAATGTCACCATGTCATTGGATTTAGGTTAAAAAATGCAAAATACCCTTACACCGATGACTTTTTGCAAATTCAATCAGTTTTCCACTTTTGCCCTAGCACTACACAGTTGATTCAAATCATAAACAAATGATCAAGCTTATATCAGATGTGTAGTGCTACTACAAAAACCTACTGCTGCTACTACTGCTACTACTACTATGTCTCTTGACACATTCATGAAAATAGTCATGGTCTCTAAACCTTCAAGCTGCATACCCTATTCCAACTAAACTACTGAAAGAGCTGCTTCCTGTGCTTGGCCCTCCTATGTTGAACATAATAGACGTCTCCCTATCCACCGGATGTGAACCAAACTCACTTAAAGTGGCAGTAATAAAGCCTCTCTTGAAAAAAGTCAAACCTTGACCCAGAAAATATAAAAAACTAATCAACCTTATCGAATCTCCCATTTCTCTCAACATTTTTAGAAAAAGCTGTTGCGCAGCAACTCACTGCCTTCCTGAAGACAAACAATGTATACAAAATGCTTCAGTCTGGTTTTAGACCCCATCATAGCACTGAGACTGCACTCGTGAAGGTGGTAAATTACCTTTTAATGGCGTCAGACCAAGGCTCTGCATCTGTCCTCGTGCTCCTAGACCTTAGTGCTGCTTTTGACATCATCGATCACCACATTCTTTTGGAGAGATTGGAAACCCAAATGGGTCTACACAGACAAGTTCTGGCCTGGTTTAGATCTTATCTGTCAGAAATATATCATTTTGTCTCTGTGGATGGTTTGTCCTCTGACAAATCAACTGTAAGTGTCGGTGTTCCTCAAGGTTCCATTTTAGGGTCACTATTGGTGAGGTAAACATAAAGTTTACTTTCATAAAGTTTACTTTTGTGACGAAACACAGCTGTACATTTCGATGAAACATGGTGAAGCCCCAAAATTGCCCTCCCTAGAAGCCTGTGATTAAGACATGAGGAAGTGAATGGGGGCAAATGTTTATCTTTTAAACTTGAACAAAACAGAGATGCTAGTTCTAGGTCCAAAGAAACAAAGAGATCTACCGCCCTGTAGCACTCACTTCCGTCATCATGAAGTGCTTTGAGAGACTAGTCAAGGACCATATCACCTCCACCCTACCTGACACTCTAGACCCACTCCAATTTGCTTACCGCCCAAATAGGTCCACAGACGATGCAATCTCAATCACACTGCACACTGCCCTAACCCATCTGGACAAGAGGAATACCTATGTGAGAATGCTGTTCATCGACTACAGCTCGGCATTTAATACCATAGTGCCCTCCAAGCTCGTCATCAAGCTCGAGACCCTGGGTCTCGACCCCGCCCTGTGCAACTGGGTACTGGACTTCCTGACGGGCCGCCCCCAGGTGGTGAGGGTAGGCAACAACATCTCCACCCCGCTGATCCTCAACACTGGGGCCCCACAAGGGTGCGTTCTCAGCTCTCTCCTGTACTCCCTGTTCACCCACGACTGTGTGGCCACGCACGCCTCCAACTCAATCATCAAGTTTGCGGACGACACAACAGTGGTAGGCTTGATTACCAACAACGACGAGACGGCCTACAGGGAGGAGGTGAGGGCCCTCGGAGTGTGGTGTCAGGAAAATAACCTCACACTCAACGTCAACAAAACTAAGGAGATGATTGTGGACTTCAGGAAACAGCAGAGGGAGCCCCCCCTATCCACATCGATAGAACAGTAGTGGAGAGGGTAGTAAGTTTTAAGTTCCTCGGCGTACACATCACAGACAAACTGAATTGGTCCACCCACACAGATAGCATCGTGAAGAAGGCACAGCAGCGCCTCTTCAACCTCAGGAGGCTGAAGAAATTTGGCTTGTCACCAAAATCACTCACAAACTTCTACAGATGCACAATCGAGAGCATCCTGTCGGGCTGTATCACCGCCTGGTACGGCAACTGCTCCGCCCACAACCGTAAGGCTCTCCAGAGGGTAGTGAGGTCTGCACAACGCATTACCGGGGGCAAACTACCTGCCCTCCAGGACACCTACACCACCCGATGTCACAGAAAGGCCATAAAGATCATCAAGGACAAAAACCACCCGAGCCACTGCCTGTTCACCCGGCTATCATCCAGAAGGCGAGGTCAGTACAGGTGCATCAAAGCTGGGACCGAGAGACTGAAAAACAGCTTCTATCTCAAGGCCATCAGACTGTTAAACAGCCACCACTAACATTGAGTGGCTGCTGCCAACACACTGACTCAACTCCAGCCACTTTAATAATGGGAATTGATGGGAAATGATGTAAAATATATCACTAGCCACTTTAAACAATGCTACCTAATATAATGTTTACATACCCTACATTATTCATCTCATATGTCTACGTATATACTGTACTCTATATCATCTACTGCATCTTTATGTAATACATGTATCACTAGCCACTTTAACTATGCCACTTTGTTTACATACTCATCTCATATGTATATACTGTACTCAATACCATCTACTGTATCTTGCCTATGCCGCTCTGTACCATCACTCATTCATATATCTTTATGTACATATTCTTTATCCCTTTACACTTGTGTGTATAAGGTAGTAGTTTTGGAATTGTTAGCTAGATTACTTGTTGGTTATTACTGCATTGTCGGAACTAGAAGCACAAGCATTTCGCTACACTCGCATTAACATCTGCTAACCATGTGTATGTGACAAATAAAAATGTATTTGATTTGATTTGAATCTGACGATTAATCTTGATGGTTGTACAGTCGTCTCAAATAAAACTGAAGGACCTCTGCGTTTTTGACGAACATATCAAGATCATTTCCATTTATGCAACATTTAAAAAGTCTGAAACTTTCTGTCCAAAAATGTTGCAGAAAAATTAATCCATGCTTTTGTCACTTCTAGATTAGACTACTGCAATACTCTACTTTCCGGATACCCAGATAAAGCACTAAATAAACTTCAGTTAGTGCAAAACAAGGCTGCTAGAATCTTGACTAGAACCTCAAAAATGTATCATATTACTCCAGTGCTAGCCTCTCTACACTGGCTTCCTGTTAAGGCTAGGGCTGATTTCAAGGTTTTACTGCTAACCTACAAAGCATTACCTACTGCTCCTACCTACAGTTGAAGTCGGAAGTTTACATACACTTAGGTTGGAGTCATTAAAACTTGTTTTTCACAGCGCCAGCTGCGCCACCAGAGACTCTGGGTTCGCGCCCAGGCTCTGTCGTAACCGGCCGCGACCGGGAGGTCCGTGGGGCAACGCACAATTGGCCTAGCGTCGTCCGGGTTAGGGAGGGTTTGGCCGGTAGGGAAATCTTTGTCTCATCGCGCACCAGCGACTCATGTGGCGGGCCGGGCGCAGTGCGCGCTAACCAAGGTTGCCAGGTGCACAATGTTTCCTCCAACACATTGGTGCGGCTGGCTTCCGGGTTGGATGGCGCTGTGTTAAGAAGCAGTGCGGCTTGGTTGGGTTGTGTATCGGAGGACACATGACTTTCAACCTTCGTCTCTCCCGAGCCCGTACGGGAGTTGTAGCGATGAGACAAGATAGTAGCTACTAAAAACTATTGGATCCCACGAAATTGGGGAGAAAAAGGGGGATTTTTTTTTTTCAACCACTCCACAAATTTCTTGTTAACAAACTATAGGTTTGGCAAGTCGGTTAAGACATCTACTTTGTGCACGACACAAGTCATTATTCCAACAATTGTTTACAGACAGATTATTTCACTTATAATTCACTGTATCACAATTCCAGTGAGTCAGAAGTTTACATACACTAAGTTGACTGTGCCTTTTTAAACAGCTTGGAAAATTTTAAAAAATGATGTCATGGCATTAGAAGCTTCTGGTAGGCTAATTAACATAATTTGAGTCAATTGGAGGTGTACCTGTGGATGTATTTCAAGGCCTACATTCAAACTCAGTGCCTATTTGCTTAAAATCATGGGAAAATCAAAATAAATCGACCAAGACCTCGACCAAGATAATTGTAGACCTCCACAAGTCTGGTTCATCCTTGGGAGCAAATTCCAAACGCCTGAAAGTACCACATTCATCTGTACAAACAATAGTATGTAAGTATAAACACCATGGGACCATGCAGCCGTCATACCGCTCAGGAAGGAGACGCGTTCTGTGTCCTAGAGATGAACGTACTTTGCTGCGAAAAGTGCAAAGCAATCCCAGAACAACAGCAAAGGACCTTGTGAAGATGCTGGAGAAAACAGGTACAAAAGTATCTATATCCACAATGAAACGAGTCCTACATCGACATAACCTGAAAGTCCGCTCAGCAAGGTAGAAGCCACTGCTCCAAAACCGCCATAAAAAAGGCAGACTACGGTTTGCAAATGCACATGGGACAAAGACCGTACTTTTTGGAGAAATGTCCTCTGGTCTGATGAAACAAAAATAGAACTGTTTGGCCATAATGACTACCGTTATGTTTGGAGGAAAAAGGGGGAGGCTTGCAAGTAGAAGAACACCATTCCAACCCTGAAGCACAGGGGTGGCAGCATCATGTTGTGGGGGTGCATTGCTGCAGGAGGGACTGGTGTACTTCACAAAATAGATCGCAACATGAGGAAGGGAAATTATGTGGATATATTGAAGCAACATCTCAAGACATCAGTCAATAAGTTAAATCTTGGTCGCAAATGGGTCTTCCAAATGGACAATGACCCTAAGCATACTTTCAAAGTTGTGGCAAAATGGCTTAAGGACAACAAAGTCAAGGTATTGGAGTGGCCATCACAAAGCCCTGACCTCAATCCCATATTTAATTTGTGAGCAAGGAGGCCTACAAACCTGACTGAATTACACCAGCTCTGTCAGAAGGAATGGGCAAAAATTCACCTAACTTAGGGAAGCTTGAAGCT